>NW_027107779.1:0-1321 GCF_000696795.3 Halyomorpha halys | reverse complement strand
TTTTTCTTTCATATTTTCTCTTTCAACCCAATATGACTTTTTTCCTTATTTTCCCTCTCTTTAACATAAATAAAACACACCTACAATACAAAATACAACTAATATTCATTTTAAATAAATAAGAATATAAACTCGTAATATATATTTCATATAGATGATATAACTAAATGTTATGAATGCCATATAAATTTATGGATATGTATCATCTATGAATACCAAAAGTTCTAAAAAAGATGCTATGCGTATTTACAATCCGATGTGTACTAAATTTATATCTTTTGAACTTTGAAATAAAAAGGTTTAGAAAAAAAAAAAAACATACAAAAAAGAATATAAACGAAAATAATTAGAGTTCTCAGTTAATTAAGTTTGCATGTTTGCAACACGGATCAACTTTATTTTTAAAAAAGAGCAGTTATCTTAACTATCTCATAGAGCGTTAGAACTTCCTCTCTCAACCCTTATAGGTTAATGAAATTTCACAAACTCGTGGCCTCATATCGAAAAGTTTTCAAAATTTTCCATAAGTCCAGAATACTTTTTATATTAGTCTCGAAACTCTCCCCGCATTAATATTCTTCCTCTTATTAAAACTCCCAGTTCATTTAACCTTTAACTGTCCGTGATTAATAACTCCGTTGCGGAGTTGAAACTTCAGCTGTAACTCAAATTACTTTTCGTCTCACTCAGCTTCACTAATCTTCCAAATCTGAATATAATATTAAAAGGACTTTTTTATTAATCAATTTAATTTTTTTTAAATAAAATATTTTAGAATAAGAAATAACATAAATTACATGATATTCGTTATGCATAAAGATGAATCTGAGAAACACAATTAAAAAATGTTTACATATTGAAAAAATGGTGTTCACGGCAATTTCAACATATACTAAAATCTTATCCTAGAGATTTTGTATGCAGAGAATTAAGTGTTTAGCAAATATTAATGGGATTGACTTATGATTGAGTGGCCAGTCTGTAGCTGAGGGGGTTGAGGTGTAGATCTTTACAGTCTCGGGACTGCAGTGGCGCTGGTTCGAATCTGGTCTGGGGGTCGTCTTTTTTTACTGTGATGGTCCCACAAACTTAACCCTCCACCATGATTAGAATAAAGCGATTCCCAGTCAATATACCACTCCCCCTCCCCTGTATGTTAAAAATAACCAGAAATAGGGTTATAAACGAAAAATCTTAAAATGGAATAGCTGGTAATAAATTTGAACACAAAATATTTTTATTTGAATAAAACTAAGGATATTTAAAATATACTAGTTAAGCAGTGCACGTCTGATTTACTTACTCTTTATTATATTGAAGA
>NW_027107778.1:0-1330 GCF_000696795.3 Halyomorpha halys | reverse complement strand
TTAAAAAAAAAAGTTTATTTATTATTATAAATCGTATTCATAACATGGTCATTGGCCACACTGTGCAGTACTTAGGCATAAACTTTGTATCCTACACTATATAATAAAATATATGGCAAGCCAATAGTTTGATCTAGGAACTAGTAATGACTAAAGTACATAACAATACCAGCAAGAAACCAAAAATGAACTGGGAGATTTCATCTGTCTAAATCAAACCCAAATATTCTTCACCATTCACACTATACTATACCATATTTTATTTTGTTAGTTTGCTTTATTATAACAATATGTGGAAAAATTATTTCTCAGTAACATATACCAGTCAAAGTGCACCTCTAAATATTACTAACAATGTCAAGGCACCTCAGCAAATCTATAGGTTAGAGTTAAGTACAATTATTGTTCCAAGCCCATATACAATTCATTCTGATTTTAATATGAGGTTCGTAACATATAATTGATGCGTAGAAGTTTATCCCGGGACCAACGGGATTATTAATGTCGAAGAATAAGTGAGTAATTTGTCGGTGAAATTTATGGTTACCTTATGTCGGCTTGAGGAGGGCGAGTAATGAATTGTGCCCCATAAATTCCGGTTGAAACCATGTCCTGTCGTCCTATGAACCTTATATCTTATAAAATATATTGGGGGGCTGCGGTTCTGGGGAAGAGTCTTAGGGGATGAAGATCCTAAGGCCCTATGCCCTTTATGCCCTTTGAGTATTATCTATATTGTTATGGAGGGGAGGGGTTCACTGTGAGCATTTACTAAGTCATATAGTGAATTGTATCGAAATAAATATATTATACATATCCATTTATACTAATTTTAATCTTTGATTATTGTCTTGATTTTAAAAGCTACTTATATTTTTTTCTAATTTGTGAATTAAAGGATAGCATTAACATTTTAAATATGTATACATACCAAGCTTTCAATTCATTAATTTACAAATAAAAGATAAAAACATTATGATAAGAAGAAAAACACAAAGAAGTTATACACAAAACTAAAAATGTAGATATAAGAGAGTAATATAAAACTGATAAGTTAGTAATTATACAAACATAATCAACATGACAAAGATAAGATGATCCAAAAAAAAAATTGAAAAATTTTAATTGGAGTTCAATGGGCGTGTTGCACTGGTGCACTAAATTTAATTATTTTATGATAACTAACATAATTGGGACTAAATTATTGCAATGTTTACTATGTGATATTTTGATGAATTACATAACTGAATATTGTATATTATAATAATATCTTGACTCTAGTGTACGCTTAATCTTAATTATATCACTGGTTTAGCAATATTGATTAATA
>NW_027107777.1:2827-3211 GCF_000696795.3 Halyomorpha halys | reverse complement strand
TTTTGAAATAGAGGAAAATTAAACGTTTTTATTAACATAATAATGCATTTCATAGATGAATATAAGATAAATATGAATTTATTTGTTGAATTGGACATGAAGTGGGTATTTGTTTTTATTTGTAAATTTAAATATTATAAATATTTAATCATATAAGTGATTTTTGTCAGTAGGTCGATTGTGAAATAATGATTATGAAAACTTATAAGTTTTTAAAGGTTTAGTAACTAATTAGTAATTCAAAATAAAATAAAATAATAGTCAATGGCTATTAAAAAAAGAAAAAAGTCAGTCATTTGTTTCAGATTATTATAAGTGGCACGGAATCAAGGGTGAAGCCAACCTAGAAAGAAGTATGTGAAATATATTATTCCATTAAATAAA
>NW_027107777.1:0-1051 GCF_000696795.3 Halyomorpha halys | reverse complement strand
TAGATATCATTTCTAGAGAAGAAGGTTAGGAATACGGTAATGGAAAACACAAATAAGAAAACATATTTTGTCAGTGCCAAGGATTTCCAACCTTCGTCTTGCCTAGGTAACTAGATAACGACTGTTTAATTTAGATATTCCCTGAGGTAAAATGTTGGGAATATTACCCAAATTAATTGTTCTTAATGGTATCATTGGTTTGAATAAATGGAGTGGACTGTATTTGATGAGTTTTAAAATAAATGAAGAAAGATGATATAGGGACATAAGCCTGTATTCTCGATCGAATAAAAAATAAAATAATAAATGTTGTAGGCTACTTGAAAGTTGGTCTGTGAGATTTGCTTTATCTTGTTTCTCGATGATTTCTCTTCCCTCTTTCATCCTGCCTCCCGTCCCTTTGCCTGAGTGGGGTATAGTTTATTTTCTTATGGTGCATTGTGGATCTCAGCCAAATTATGTTGTGGCTCTTGAGATGGTTTTCAGTCTTCCGTCGGGGCCAAGATGGCTACCAAAGCCTTCTACCTCATATATCTGCCACTAGATGGCACCATCTTGAATTCCTATTCAAATGTGAGGACAACGACCATAATGAATAAAATACAATAGTATAACGAAAAAATAAGAAGATAAAAAATAATATATAATTAGTATGAGTGGGTACCCTATTCTCAAGCGGGTTAGAGCAACTTCCTCCCTGCGACTGCTGTGGTAGGATTTAGACTGTGGTTTACTTTACTTGGAGAGATTTCACCTCACGTGGTCTGCCATTTTAAATAAATTACAATAAATCCAACCAAACCACATTTATTCATTGTCGTAATCCCATGACTTTCTGTCCCACAGTAACCTTTAATAACACACTACTTATTCCTATCGAACAGATCCTTTACCTAGGACTACACTGAACAAACGACGACTGACTTGGAGCTCTCATACAAGGCAGGGAACTTTCCATCAATTCTATAGGGTGTTTTTTTAAGCCCGATAGAACTTGAAATTGTAAAAAATAACACAAAAAATTAAATTGTAATCAAAATTTTTTTTTTTA
>NW_027107776.1:4232-4707 GCF_000696795.3 Halyomorpha halys | reverse complement strand
CGACTCAGAGGGTTTCTAATTACATTTTCTGGGATCGCTAGTGGGCTGTTTAGCGCTGACAGGGCTATTATCTAAGTTTCTTCAGTTGAGTGTGGAACTATCCCATCTGAGCCGTTCCAAATTCTTTGTGAGTCTTTTATTATTTTTTTTAATTTTATTTATTTATTGATATTTACAACTGTTTTATTAAAAAATACAACCAGTAAATCTGATCATAATGACATTATGATATGATACAGGATGTAGAGATACTACCCAGTAGTAGAACTCTAAAAACAGTTTACAATATAAGGTCACGAGACCATCTTCTTTTCAGGCGCCTCGGAGGATTGCCAGGAATGGAAGAGGAAGCAAGGTTAGAAACGAGTGGGTTTGGGTGGTTAGGGAGTTTTGTGTGTCCTTCAAATTTTTTTTCTTGGCACTTTTGAGGTTTCACAACAACTATGTCTGAATATTTCCATAAAATAGTCCTAAT
>NW_027107776.1:3650-4182 GCF_000696795.3 Halyomorpha halys | reverse complement strand
CTTCTATACTTCACATAATGTTTGCTAACAATTGTAAAATGGTTTCTTATTAAAATTTATTATTTACTGTATTAATAAATAACAATATATCTAATGTACCCTGACTGTCAGGCCCTGACAACATGATTCTTGTTGTTGTTGTTGTCTGGGGCTTAAGGGCGTAAAACCCTGAGGTCATCAACGCCCATGTTTCGTGCTTTATAGCGCCTTATATAATTGAACTATTTATTAATGGTGTTACAAAACATTTTTTTTATAAATATAATATAACAAAATAGGGGCGATGGTAGCACCTTGACAATAGGTGGCACTTTGAAAAAATAGGCGGTGGATAGACGAACCCACCCTTGACGAACCACTATGAAAAATTCACGTCAGGAAATGCATGATGTATTTCCTTAATACATAGCGTGAGGCCTTGGACCACAATAATAATAATAATTATGAGAGATAGTTGACCGTGGATGATAAATGAGGAGAAGATGGTTGGGGGTGCGGTTAATGAAACACAAATAAGTATGACTAACTTATT
>NW_027107776.1:0-1291 GCF_000696795.3 Halyomorpha halys | reverse complement strand
GCATGTCTAAATACTTGAAAAAAATCTTTTGTAAAAAGTTTAGTATGCCGTTTTAGTTTAGCTATGTAGCATTAATATTTACTATTAATGATGAGATTTTGAAGATGAGAATTTAAGTGTCCAGCCCTCTTTCCCTGACAATATAACCTTCTCATGAGACATTATCTCACGTACGACTGAGGCTGCTATAAAAATATTCAAGTTGTGAGGATTTTTCTCACGTGCGCTAAGTGTATATAATCCATAAAAATGGTTTTTTCTCCAGGGATAAAATTATCAGCGAAACGTAGGTTTGAAGGGGCAAGAAATTTATTAGCTTTCGGTTCTATAAGCGATATTAGGGTCGTTTTTATAGCAAAAAGTTTTTATTTCATTGCTGCGCGTATTGAATTTATTACGGTTGCCACGGTGAAATAAAAACACTAGCGATATGTTGGGACGAGTGAGTATTGGTTTTGTGAAGGGGCAGTTTGATTTTTGAACACGTTACGACTGTTCAATGTGAAGTCGTGATATTCTATCAGGCCCTGTGTCTTTACTGTTTAAACCGGAATATCACCATATGAGAAATGTTATCTTATATGTTTTGTTTTTTAAAACTATGGTGTTCTACTTCAATGGACTGTCATTAACACTAGAAGTGGGGATATAGTGGAGTGCGTAGCAACAATGTAGATCATTTGTTCAACGCGTCCTAGATAGGAGAGTTGTGGCAGGTTTCATCTTTATACTTCTGGGGAAGGTGAGATGGTGACCGAAAAGGAAATATGAGACAACCTTGTGTTCTGCGGCGGAGTACTCCCAAAGACTATGTGGGGTTCGAACTAAATTTTATTTTGTTATTTTATATTTGCTTGTATACTCTTTTGTATAATAATGTAAATTTATTTGATAAGGTTAAGTCAACCTATAAGCTTTCGTTATTTTATTATTTGATAAGAATTTTTTTTTCTTTTTCATTCTGTGTACATATTTTTCTTCTTTAATAATTAATATCAATATTATTAAACTTTTGAACATATAGTTCTGCTGTTCTTTCTTATGCATGTACACTGCTTTCAACTTGTTAATTTACCTATGTATTTTTGGTTATGTTCACTTAACATTACGATAATTTAACAAGTGGGAGGTAACACCCCTAGGTTTTCTGTTATCTACATGTAAAGGTATTCGCCAGTAGTCATAATTCGACAATTGTTTATATAGGGGTATATTGTAGTTACATTGTTGGCATAAATGTTCGTGGTGTTCGTTATTTCCAAGTGAAAAAAAAAAATAACGTGGCGCCTAA
>NW_027107775.1:12972-13583 GCF_000696795.3 Halyomorpha halys | reverse complement strand
AAAAAAAAAAAAAAAAAGTATTCAGGGCCAACCAAATGGCGAGTTTGCAGAGAAACTCCATAGCAACTTTATTACTATTTTAAACAATTGCACCATGTGTTTACTAAAAATTTAAACTAATAATAGTTGTGTTTCATGCTAATCTTGTGTAATTACTCTGCCGAACTCTGTGTATTTAAGGTAATATAATAATGAGATCTGATGGTATTGTTCATTCTTCATCTCTCTTATTTTTTCCATTAAAACAACTATTAGCCCCCTACAAGTATACTGGAAGACACTATGAATTAGGGATTTCAAAGCAAGTAAAAAAAAAATCCTTTTAAGAAAATGTCATATAACGCTTTGCTTGGGAGATATTCTCATCTAAAGATTTTCATTGTTATGAATTATTTATATGATAATAAATAAATTAATACGTTTTGAATGAAATTTAAACATTAATATTCATATTATTATTTTTTAATTGATTACCTTTAACATAGGGTGTTAAAGCCACCTCAAATTGACTATGTATTTTTGTTGGAAGGCTTTAAAATGAACAAAAAACAAACTGGCTCGGATTAAACATTTATTTGGCCAATTTAAACATTTTAAAAACTAAAAACTAA
>NW_027107775.1:6588-7362 GCF_000696795.3 Halyomorpha halys | reverse complement strand
TTTAAATGGTAAATAACAATTGAAGATATGTGTGGATGAATGTATTATGTTATAAAGATAAATTAACTGAAAACAATTTATTTTAATTATTTTTATTCCTAGAATCTTCAAACAAATAGCCAAGATCTTCATACAAATTTTTAGACATCTAATTACCAATCTGAAAAATGTGAAAATGACCATAAATTATTATAATTTTAAATTTTGTTAATAAATTTCGTTCTGTGGAATAATAACTATGAATGCAATCACATACTTAGTAAATACAATTAATTTCAAAATTAATATAAAATTAACATATTATATATTAGTTTATTTCCTTTTAGCTCTTAAAACTAAAATCAAAATGGAAAAAAGAAAAAAACATGAAATATTTTAAACTATTTTATTTTCAAAACAAATTAAAAATAATTCGTTGAATATTTGTCTTATATACAAGTATCATTATCTGTAAATATATAATTTCCAACACTATTTTTAATATACTTCTTTTTATTTATAAAATAAATCATAGAAATAATAAAATTTAACTTAAAATTAAATTACATAATTTTGTTGGATTGGAAAAACGTATAATTCAAGCGTAACAAAAGCTTAATTGCTAGGAAGTGACAAAATCCTATCTTTATATAATTTTAAAATATTTTTAATTAAAAAAAAAATGAATTTTCTGTAATCTATAGACATTAAACATAAAGTCTATTCCATCCCGGTCCTTAATTCTTTAAGAAGAATAATAATTGAAACTTGAGAAACTATATTGAGTTTAGAGAT
>NW_027107775.1:2686-3562 GCF_000696795.3 Halyomorpha halys | reverse complement strand
AACTTTCCCTAGTTTAAAATTTATTTAACTATTTTCACTCAGAGATGGGGGGATTGGAACAAACATTTTGAGAAATATCCAAACTATACTTTCACACCAGAGCGAAATATACCTTTCTATATAATTGGAGTGGAAGCGCAGTGGCAAAATGATACTGATAGCACAACAGCCCAATAGGAGAAAAAAGGCATTTTACCCCAAATTTTTATTACTTTAATGAAAACTATGTCCAATCACTCGAAATGTGTCGAATTAGTTTGCTAAGTATAGGTAGGAAAACTATTTAAAGCCATTGATTACTCTGGCAACCAATGGTGGGAAAATACAAAATTTTCATTCCTAGTTCCATATCTTCAAAATTACCAACTACACTAGAAATCTTAAGAGAACATCCTTAAAATTAAATTTGCTAAAGTATGAACCCTAATGGAGCTTTTTAACAGTATTCCAGAGATAGCTTTTTAAAAAGCAACATTTCATAAAAAATTGAAGTGAATTTATTTTGAGAAATCAATAGCTCAAAAAACCATTCAACGAACAGACGTCTATTATCACTCAAATTAAAGCTAGCTGAATGGATTATAAAGTAGTACATTACTTTTATCTTAGTGTGGGTAGCAGTTTTCATGCTATTTGCTAAAATAGATTGATTCATAGTTGTTCGGAAAAATGTTTATGAGAAAAATTTATATTCATGTGCGAATATTATAAAAAATACTACTACAAAGAAAAGTGTCATAAACTAATTTATAGAAAGTTAAATTACCTTCATTTTGAGTGCTAGCAGACATACGTATGTCTTATCGTTCCAGAGATATGTTTTATCAAAAACATTTTATCTGAACAACTAGAAATTAACATTTTGTGAATTTATTT
>NW_027107775.1:923-1896 GCF_000696795.3 Halyomorpha halys | reverse complement strand
GTGGGAAAATACAAAATTTTCATTCCTAGTTCCATATCTTCAAAATTACCAACTACACTAGAAATCTTAAGAGAACATCCTTAAAATGGAGCTATTTAACAGTATTCCAGATATAGCTTTTTAAAAAGCAACATTTCATAAAAAATTGAAGTGAACTTATTTTGAGAAATCAATAGCTCAAAAAACCATTCGACGAACATACGTCTATTATCACTCAAATTAAAACTAGCTGAATGGATTATAAAGTAGTACGTTACTTTTATCTTAGTTGGGGTAGCAGTTTTCTTATTTGCTAAAATAGATTGATTCATAGTTGTTCGGAAAAATGCTTATGAGAAAAATTTATATTCATTTGCGAATATTATAAAAAATACTACTCCTACAAAGAAAAGTGTCATAACCTAATTTATAGAAAGTTAAATTACCTTCATTTTGAGTGCTAGCAGACATACGTATGTTTTATGGTTCCAGAGATATGTTTCAAAAACATTTTATCTGAACAACTAGAAATTAATATTTTGTGAATTTATTTTGTCAAATATCCTAAAAACTAGTTCAAAAAAAGTAATGTAAAAAATGTAAACGTTATAAACTATTTTATAATTAATTCAAATAGCTTTCATTAGAGTGCTGGCAGGCACGTGTACGTCAATTAGTTTCTAAGATATATTTTTCATAAATTAAACTTATTGTACGAACAACTAGAAATCATTTTATTTTCGCAAACATCATAGAAACTACTACCTCTACAAAGATAAATGTCTTTAACTACTTAAAATTACATTAAACTAGCTTTAATTTGAGTGTTAATAGACATTTGTACGTTGAATGGTTTTTGAGATATAGATATTTCAAAATAAATTCACTAACTACTAAGCTTTCAGTACATTTTTTATGAAATGTTGCTTTTTAATCTCTCGAGAACTCATTAGCTTTATTAGTTCTAATATTTTAGAAAATTTACTCTACTTCA
>NW_027107775.1:0-684 GCF_000696795.3 Halyomorpha halys | reverse complement strand
TTAACATTTTGTGAATTTATTTTGTCAAATATCCTAAAAACTAGTACCCCTAAAACTGTAAACGTTATAAACTATTTTATAATTAATTTAAATAGCTTTCATTTGAGTGCTGGCAGACACGTGTACGTAAAACAGTTCCTAAGATATATTTGTTCCATAAATTAAACTTATTGTACGAACAACTATAAATCATTTTATTTTCGAAAACATCATAGAAACTACTACCTCTACGAAGATAAATGTCGTTAACTATTTAAAATTACATTAAACTAGCTTTAATTTGAATGTTAATAGGCATTTCTACGTTGAATAGTTTTTGAGATATAGATATTTCAAAATAAATTCACTAACTACTAAGATTTCAGTACATTTTTTATGAAATGTTGCTTTTTAATCTCTCGAGAGCTCAATAGCTTTATTAGTTCTAATATTTTAGAAAATTTACTCTACTTCAAATTATGTTCTCTCAGGTTTTCTAGTGTTGTTTGGTAGTTTTAAAGATATAGAGCTCCTCATAAAAAAATATTTTTTTTTTTTTTTACGTTTTGAAACAGCCGTCATTTTTTATTCCCCCTACCCATACTTGGCAGATTCATAAATTTTGACTAGTAATAATACATAGTTTCTATTAAAGTAATCAAACATTGGGGTGAAATAACTGCTTTTTTTCTTGGCTCTTGGACT
>NW_027107774.1:0-1065 GCF_000696795.3 Halyomorpha halys | reverse complement strand
ACTTGAAAATCTTGGGAAGGAACCACCCATTGGTGGTACTTCAAACATTAATTTAAACTAGAAGGTCCCGTGGCCATCTTCTTTTCAGACGCCTCGGAGGATTATCAGGGATTGTTAAGGATGAAAGATTAAGAATTAATATGTTAGGATTGTTAAGGAGTTTGGAATAAAAAGACGCATATCTGTTTTGGGTGAAATCTGCAACGAATGGGATGTTAAGGTACATGATTTTAAAAATGGAAATTGAAAAAATGATAAGTATGGGAATGCAGTAGTGCATGAGTATGGGATAATGTCCCGAAACGTTGTACAAGTAAAATATAGAATAGTTTATATTCTATTAAGAAGTTTTTTTCACTTCAACAATTCAAAAAATAATAACTATGAGATGGGGAAACAGCCTGAAACATTGTACAATTAAATAGAGAGTATTGATGATATTCTAAACGAAGTATATTTTGCACCTTAGCATCTTTAATATATAAAGAATTAACAACTTCATAGAAAATAATTTCAAGAATAAGTATTTTGAATTTTATCTGGTAGTGCGACACCTCCCTCCCCCTAGTTTTGGTAGACAAAAATTTCCATCTATTGAATGTATGGTTTAAAAAAATCATCTGTATCCATGTTTATGTTAAAATGTTTGCATGTTTTCCACCATCTTTTGATGGGGTCACCATTTTGAGGAATGCCTTGCTTTTTTGTCAGTAGACAAGTTCAAATTTAATGTTCTGAGGTGATCTATATTTTATGGATGAATGACGAAAAGATTTATTAAAAATTTTACCTTAGCCCTTGGATTAAAGAAACATCCTATATCAGTGTGAATTAAGATGAAAATATTTTAAGAAGTTGAGAATGGCAGCATTAGCCAAATGCAGAATGCAGGTAAAGGTAAGTATAAATATTTTATATTATTATTAATAATGATGAAAATATTATTGATGATAGATTTGATCAAAGATAAGATGGTATGTGGCGCGATCAGGAAAGAAACACACAGTAAATAAATATAATGAAAATAGGGGTATTCATGATGTTGTGTTAAATGTTATATGTTTT
>NW_027107773.1:35757-35974 GCF_000696795.3 Halyomorpha halys | reverse complement strand
TTGTAAAGTAGTCCTCTAAGATGTAGGTATTTAATAGTCCACCTGGAACAACAAGAAACGTATTGACTATCAATTCGTTCAAATTATACTAAATGAGGTATAATATTGATAAAATTAATAATATAAAGCTCCATTTTTTCCTTTTGCGCACTGTTTCACCAATGCCCTGCTCTTAACATTGGAGTTGAGTCCATTGATAGTATTCAATTCTCTACTA
>NW_027107773.1:34580-35077 GCF_000696795.3 Halyomorpha halys | reverse complement strand
ATTGCGTTTCTTGAGACAATACTTGGTAAATGACAGGAGTGGATTCATTGGTATTGACGAGTCGACTATAACTTTACCGACATTTTGCTTTCTAAAATGTTCTTTTGTAGATTTCTATAAACAACATAACTACGAGTTTGCAAGATTTCCGTAAAAAGTTTGTTTGTAAAGTGTATTTAATAGTCCACCTGGAACAGCAAGAAACGTATTGACTATCAATTCGTTTAAATTATACTAAATGAGGTATAATATTGATAAAATTAATAATATAAATCTCCATTTTTTTCCTTTCCTTACTGTTTTGCCTATGCCCTTCACTTAACATTGGAGTTGAGTCCATTGATAGTATTCAATTCTCTACTAAGACTTTTAAGAATTCTAGTAAGGTCAGTTTACGATTCAAATAGTTCTGTCTGGACCATTCGGATATAGCTCGGTTTATAATGTTTGTAAGCGGATTCAAAAGATCAGTTTAATTCTGATTTTACCAGGATTTC
>NW_027107773.1:33583-33914 GCF_000696795.3 Halyomorpha halys | reverse complement strand
ACTGTGTCTAGATTGCCCTTTTCGTATAGTTGAGGTGAGGTGAACCTATTGTTATTGCGTTTCTTGAAACAATACTTGGTTAATGACAGGAGTGGATTCATTGGTATTGACGAGTCGACAATAACTTTACCGACATTTTGCTTTCTAATATGTTCTTTTGTATATTTCTATAATCAACTTAACTACGAGCTTACAAGATTTCTATAAGAAGTTTGTATGTAAAGTAGTCCTCTAAGAGATGTAGGTATTTAATAGTCCACCTGGAACAACAAGAAACGTATTGACTATCAATTCGTTTAAATTATACTAAATGAGGTATAATATTGATAAC
>NW_027107773.1:29949-30298 GCF_000696795.3 Halyomorpha halys | reverse complement strand
TAGTTCTGTCTGGACCATACGGAAATCCCTCGGTTAATAATGTTTGTAAGCGGATTTAAAACATCAGTTTAATTCTGATTTCATTAATGTAAGTAGTCTCTGTAGGAATGTAGATAACTTCATAGCAACCTGGAACATTTAGAAGGCTATTAATAGTCAACGGCTTACAATTCTAGTATACAAGTGATATAATTGGTAATTTGAAAAGTAAAAACTCTAATTAGTTCTTCTTCACACTTTGTCTAGATTGCCCTTTTCATATAGTTGTGGTAAGTTGAACCTATTGTTATTGCGTTTCTTGAGACAATACTTGGTAAATGACAGGAGTGGATTCATTGGTATTGACGAG
>NW_027107773.1:28557-29859 GCF_000696795.3 Halyomorpha halys | reverse complement strand
CAATTCGTTTAAATTATACTAAATGAGGTATAATATTGATAACATTAATAATATAAAACTCAATTTTTTTCCTTTTCGCACTGTTTCGCCAATGCCCTGCACTTAACATTGGAGTTGAGTCCACTTATAATATTCAATTCTCTACTAAGACTTTTAAGAATTCTAGTAAGGTCAGTACACGATTCAAATAGTTCTGTCTGGACCATTCTGATATCCCTCGGTTTATAATGTTTGTAAGCGGATTTTAAACATCAGTTTAATTCTGATTTCATTAATGTAAGTAGTCCTTGTAGGAATGTAGATAACTTCTTAGCGACCTAGATCATTTAGAAGCCTATTAATAGTCAACGCCTTACAATTCTGGTATAAAAGTGATATGATTGGTAATTTGAAAAATAAAAACTCTAATTAGTTCTTCTTCACACTGTGTCTAGATTGCCCTTTTCGAATTGGAATATCATGTAGAAATATACATTAGTTTCAGTCAATGTCTCTCTCTATTTCTCCTGGCATTGTTAAGGGTTAAGAGAAATCTTCTATACGTTAGTTATACAGTTATTTGGCTTGTTGTTTTTTTGATTGCCTTATGTTGTAGTTTGTAATTTTAGTATAGCACCAGTTGTCTTCTATGTTCTTGAAGAGATGGGTTTCAAATTTTTAGAATGAGATCAATTTTTCTTACCTTAGTTTAACTCGTGCTGCTTTGAGGCCTGGCGGTTCATCAATACAATTATTATACAATTATATTTGTTGTTCCTTTTTAACAGTCTTGAAAACTTTTAGGATGACGGAGGGGCACAGAATCTCTTCATTGGTTTTCAAGTCATCTTTTATAAATTTGCAAAATAGAATTCATTTTATTTCTTTTTTTTTAGAGCAGCTACGATTTTCAACTTCTTAGCGACCTGGAACATTTAGAAGCCTATTAATAGTCAACGCCTTACAATTCTAGTATAAAAGTGATATGATTGGTAATTTGAAAAATAAAAACTCTAATTAGTTCTTCTTCACACTGTGTCTAGATTGCCCTTTTCGTATAGTTGTGGTAAGGTGAACCTATTGTTATTGCGTTTCTTGAGACAATTCTTGGTAAATGACAGGAGTGGATTCATTGGTATTGACGAGTCGACAATAACTTTACCGACATTTTGCTTTCTAATATGTTCTTTTGTAGATTTATATAATCAATTTAACTACGAGCTTGCAAGATTTCTATTAAAGGTTTGTTTGTAAAGTAGTCCTCTAAGATGTAGGTATTTAATAGTCCACCTGGAACAACAAGAAACGTATTGACTATCAATT
>NW_027107773.1:25981-28130 GCF_000696795.3 Halyomorpha halys | reverse complement strand
ACGATTTTCGAGAATGCAGTAAAAGTTTTGAGGCTTCAGCTTCCTTAAATACGTTTATTATCCCGGTATAGTGCTAGTTTACATAATTTTTTTTTAATTTCAATATGGCAAAGGTTCCCTTGTATGTTCATAAATAGTCTGGTTTTAAATTCTGCTTATAGAATTTCAATTTCATTGTTCCTATTTCATTTTTAATTTGCACTGCTAGGAGGTCAGAGATTCGATAGTACGTTTGATATCAATTTATTAAGCTTGTTGTTTTTCTTTAGTGATCGAAAAAAGTATTCATGTGCTAGATTTTACCAATATGGTACATTCTCTTCTATTTTCCTGACCTCATCCATAACTGGTCTTTTCAGCAGATAAGGATCTACTTCTGAAACGCCCGCCACAGGTCGAGAACCAAGCAAGATCTTTTTCAGCAAGTTATAATGATTTAATATTATTTTTTTTTTCAATCTTTTCACATTCGCATCCACGGAAACGAAAAACCACTTTGTCAACAATGGATATTAAATTGAAAATTTCTTTGGACTAAAATGATTTTTCAAACTATTTTTTTAAAAATTGGAATATCATGTAAAACTATTCATAAGTTTCAGTCAATGTCTCTCTCTATTTCTATTGGCACTGTAAAGGGTTAAGAGGATTCTTCTATACGTTTGTTATACAGTTATTTGGCTAGTTGTTTTTTTGATTGCCTTATGTTGTAGTTTGTAATTTTAGTATAGCACCAGTTGTCTTCTATGTTCTTGCATGGATGGGTTTCATTTTTTTAGAAGGAGATCAGTTTTCCTAACCTTCATTAACTCGTGCAGCTTTTAGGCACGGCTGTTTATCAATACAATTATTATACAATTATATTTGTTGTTCCTTTTTAACAGTCTTGAAAACTTCTGTCTTGAAAACAGTAAATGTTTTGAGGCTTCAGCTTCCTTAAATACGTTTATTATCCCGGTATAGTGCTAGTTTACATAATTTTTTTTTTCAATTTCAGTATGGCAAAGGATCCCTTGTATGTTCATAAATAATCTGGTTCTAAATTCTGCTAATAGAATTTCAATTTCTTTGTTTCTATTTCATTTTTCATTGCACTGCTAGGAGGTAAGAGATTCAATAGTACGTTTGATATCAATTTATTATGATTGTTGTTTTTCTTTAGTGATCGAAAAAAGTATATATGTGCTAGATTTTACCAATATGGTACATTCTCTTCTATATTCCTAACCTCATCCATAACTGGTCTTTTCAGCAGATAAGGATCTACTGCTGAAACGCCCGCCACAGTTCGAGAACCAAGCAAGATCTTTTTCAGCATGTTATAATGTTTTAATGTTATTTTTTTTTCTCAATCTTTTCACATGCGCATCCACGGAAACGAAAAAGCACTTTGTCAACAATGCATATTTTATAAATTTGCATAATATAATTCATTTTATTCCTTTTTTTTTTAGAGCGGCTACGATTTTCGAGAATTCAGTAAAAGTTTTGAGGCTTCAGCTTCCTTAAATACGTTTATTATCCCGGTATAGTGCTAGTTTACATAATTTTTTTTTTCAATTTCAGTATGACAAAGGTTTCCTTGTATGTTCATAATTAGTCTGGTTGTAAATTCTGCTAATGTTTGTTATAGAGTTATTTTGCTTGTTGTTTTTTTGATTGCCTTATGTTGTAGTTTGTATTTTGAGTATGGCACCAGGTTCTTCAATGTTCTTGAATGGATGGGTTTCAAATTTTTAGAATGAGATCAATTTTTCTAACCTTCGTTTAACTCTTGCTGCTTTGGGGCCTTGCTGTTCATCAATACAATTATTATACATTATGGATGGGTTTCAAATTTTTAGAAAGAGATCAATTTTTCTAACCTTCGTTTAACTCGTGCTGCTTTGAGGCCTGGCTGTTCATCAATACAATTATTATACATTTATATTTCTTGTTCCTTTTTAACAGTCTTGAAATCTTTTAGGATTTCGGAGTGGCGCAGAATCTCTTCTATGGTTTTTATGTCATCTTTTATAAATTTTCTTAATATAATTAATTTTATTTCTTTTTTTTAGAGCGGCTACGATTTTCGAGAATGCAGTAAATGTTTTGAGGCTTCAGCTTCCTTAAATACGTTTATTATCTGGGTATAGTGCTAGTTTACATA
>NW_027107773.1:25553-25931 GCF_000696795.3 Halyomorpha halys | reverse complement strand
AGTCTTCAATGGAATGTTTATAAAGTAATAGATAAGTCCGTTTTTCGATAATGAACAAAAGGTGTTGCTGAGTATCCAATTTAATTCTATGTCCTGTGATAGTGGTTCATTGTAAGGAATTTTGAGGTGTTTTAATTCTTGTGTTGTTAGTATGCTCGGATGTGTATTTCCTAGTTTGCATTGTTCTAGTGTTAGTTCGATGTCATTTATTTGTGTTTCAATTAAATTCAAAATAGCGAGTAAGTCATCTTACATTAGCTTAATAAGGGTTGTGTCAGCAAAGTTGTTTATCTTTTCCATGTTATTTTTATATCTGTTTAAAATAATTATTTCTTTGTTAAGTTTAGTTGTTAGTTGTTTGTTTAGTGTTAGTCTTGC
>NW_027107773.1:23510-24578 GCF_000696795.3 Halyomorpha halys | reverse complement strand
AAAAATTGGAATATCATGTAAAAATATACATTAGTTTCAGTCAATGTCTCTCTCTATTTCTTTTGGCTCTGTTAAGGGTTAAGAGGATTCTTCTATACATTTGTTATGCAGTAATTTTGCTTGTTGTTTTTTTGATTGCCTTATGTTATAGTTTGTGATTTTAGTATGGCACCAGTTGTCTTCTATGTTCTTGAATGGATGGGTTTAAAATTTTTAGAAAGAGATAAATGTTTCTAACTTTCATTTAACTCGTGCTGCTTTGAGGCCTGGCGGTTCATCAATATAATTAGTATACATTTATATTTCTTGTTAGAATTCTTTTTTTTTAGTGCGACTATGATTTTCGAGAATGCAGTAAAAGTTTTGAGGCTTCAGCTTTCTTAAATACGTTTATTATCCCGGTATAGTGCTAGTTTTCATAATTTTTGTCAATTTCTGTATGGCAAAGGTTCCCTTGTATGTTCATAAATAGTCTGGTTCTAAATTCTGCTAATAGAATTTCAATTTCATTTTTCTTGGCACTACTAGGAGGTCAGAGATTTAATAATACGTTTGATATCAATTTATTAAGCTTGTTTTTTTTGTTTAGTGATCGAAATAAGAATTACGATATAAATAAAAAAAATCGTTTATTAAAAAAATTGATACATTTAACAATAATTATCACCTAATTATAAACTGTTACTATAAAGAATAACGGAACTAGTATGTATGGCTACTGCTTACTACTGACTGATTGATAACTATTGAAGGTCTGTCTCTGCTGGGAGATCGGGACAGGAATATAAAGGCTTAGGATTGCTGACTAAGGTCTGGGCTTTATCAGTGCAGGTGCACTCGTACTTGCATCTTTAGCTCCTCCAGGCTTTTTGAGAGCGAAGTCCTCTGAGCAAAAATAAAAGGAATAAAAGGAAGGGTTTTTGTTTTTAATCTACTTGTTTATTTCTTTGTAAATACTGGAACCAGGCTCTGGCTCTGCCGTCAAAATGTTCTGGTGGGTCTTCAGGAAGTGGACTTTGGATCAAGTTTGGGTTTAGGAAAGGTTTACGGTTACATCTTTTCTTAAGT
>NW_027107773.1:11945-20915 GCF_000696795.3 Halyomorpha halys | reverse complement strand
TTTTATATCTGTTTAAAATAATTATTTCTTTGTTAAGTTTAGTTGTTAGTTGTTTGTTTAGTGTTAGTCTTGCGTGTTCATTATGTTCAATATGGTACATGTTTCGTTCGATTTTTGTTAGAATGTTATCGTATTTTTCTTTGTCATTAGCGTCCATGTTTCCAGTTATCCAACTTATTGCGGTACCTAATCCGTTTATTGATCCTCGTTTTGTTCTGTGAGTGTTTCGTGTATTTATTATGTGATTGAGTTGTTCTAAGACTTTGTTGTATTTATGTTCTACTATATTGTGTAGTGTACTGTATTCTTTATTGAACTGTCATGAGTTTTATATTGGTTCCTAAACTTTTCTTCTGTTAAGTTTGTTAAATTTTTATAATGTAAGAAGGTGTACCAGTCTTCGAGTACGTAGGATGGGTTTATTTGGATGATCGATGCTCCTGGTCCGTCAGATAGGTATTATTAGTATTTGTGTCTGGGAAATGAGTAGGGTCATCAAAAGATGAGACGTTAAATAGACCATCGTCAAAGTCGAATTCATTCTCGTCGATTCCTGGAAAATTGTTACATGAATTATTTTCTAATTCTCGGATAATTTTGTTTATATCGTCATTATTAATAGTTTCTTTATTTTGGTTAGTTTTTTTCCTTTTAACTCTCTTGGGTCTTTTTACCTGATCTGGGCGTAATTTCTTTTGTCTTTTTTGTTTTCCCTTTTCCTTGAAATTTTCCATTAAAATGTTTTCCTTTTTGATATCTTGGGTCGGTTTTCTTTTTTCTCTGTTGTTTAATGTAAACGTCTTCCGGGATGTTTGCATTTTCTCTGGTTCTGTTTGCTTTTTCTATATATTTTTCTTTACTCTGCTCGATGTTTGCCTTAATTGTTCCGTGGAGTTTCTTCTTCTTCTCATGATAATCCTGAATCAAATATTCTTGGATTTCGGGTGTTTCATTAAATATTTCATTAGTTTTGCCAAAAGTAATTTCGTTGGGTGTCATTTTTAGAGCTTGATTTAAAGAGTTATTATGTGCGATTATTGCTTGTTCTAGTTTTGTTTTCTATGTTTATAAGTCGAAGGGTTTCTAAGAGCGATGAGCTTGCGCGATTCAGTAGTCCTAACGAATTCGGGTGATTAGGTGTTGTATAGTGTAAATTGATGTTGTGGTATTTGGCGCAGTCTCTAAAGAGATTGTTGTCGAATTCACGTCCATTGTCACATGAAATTGTTTTTGGTTTCGGGAAGTATACTAAATATTTTTTCAAGGTAATTATAGTTTCTATCGCATTATAACTGGTTGTATAGCGTGCAAAAATTCTTTTTGAAAATACATCTATGATTAAATAAATGTAGTATGTAGAGATGTGTATGGTGTCAATCATTAAATCTGGAAAAGGTTTTTCTGGTGTTGGTGTTAATTGAAATTTTTGTCTAATTGGTCTTCTGTCATATTTTCCTTTATTGCATATGTCACAGTTGTTTATTATGTCCGTTATGTGGTCTCTCATATTAGGCCAGTAAAATCTAGTTCGCAAGACTGAGTAAGTCTCGTTTATTCCTCTGTGGTATGTCTTCGCTATGTGATAGTCCAAAATGAGCGATTTCTGATCGTTAGTATCCTTTACGTCTGGTAAGAGTTTGAGATACCGTTTAATTCTCTTTGTCGAAAATTTTTCCCTAATTAGAATTGCTATTTTGTTAAACAGTCCGTCGTACCAATTGTTTTCGCTTTCTATAGAGTTTGATGTAGGTGAACAATATATTCCGTATGTTAAACTAGGTCTAAGGATTTCCATAAATTTCGCTTCTATGTCTATGTCTTTTTCGTGATAAGGCCATGTAAACTCGATTGTAGTTCGCATTATATTGGTAAATAGCTTTTCTGTCTTAATGTCAGAGTGTCCCTTTTTTATTATTATTTTGTATTTCTCTATGTTAATCGGTTCAGATTTGTCGTCGACAATTAGTATTCTGTTATCTGAAGAGTCTGGCGAGTGTTGTGTTGCTAGGGATATATTATCGTGATTTTCATTATTGTCTTCAGTTTGTTCTTCTGTACTTTCATTTTGTTCTTCAATGTTTTCATTTTGTTCTTCAATACCCATTTCTCTCATTAGATCCGTGATTTCTTGGGAATAGTTCAATGGTGCGGTTTCTGTAAAAAAAAAAAATCAAATTCTGGTTCTTCTATTTTTCTTTCTCTTATTGGATATCTGGATAAATGGTCGGTAACTTTATTGGTTTTTCCCTCAATATACTTGATGTCGTATTCAAAATCTTCCAATAGTAATTTCCACCTGATTAACCGTGCATTTTGGGTTTTACACGTCTTTAGATATTCTAGAGGTTTGTGGTCTGAATATATGATGAATTTCCTTCCATATAGGTATGATCTAAAATGATTACATGCCCATATAATGGCTAGGCATTCCTTTTCGGTTGTAGAATAATTTTGTTTGGCTTTATTTAGTGTCCGTGAAGCAAAGCATACTGGTAATTCCTTGTTGTCTTTTCTTTGTGCTAAAACCGCGCCAATAGCATAATTACTTGCGTCAGTTGTCAAATAAAAATCTTCGTTGAAGTCTGGTATTTGTAGGATAGGGCTATTACATATTAATAATTTTAATTTTTCAAAGGCTTCTTTATACGAGTCGGGGTTGATGTCTTTCTGTTCTTTTCTAAGGCATTTTGTCATTGGAGATGTAATTTTTGTGTAGTTCGGAATCATTTCTCTGTAGAACCCTGTAAGTCCTAAGAAGCTTTTAATTTCTTTTTCTGTTGTAGGCAATTTGAATTCTTTGAATGCTAATATTTTTTCTGGGTTAGGTTCTATTCCTCGTTCACTAATAATGTGTCCTAAAAAGAGAAGTTCTTTTTTGAAAAATTCTGTTTTGTCAATTTGTATTTTTATATTGTGCTTTTCTAATTTTTTGAGTACTATCTCTAGGTGTTTCCAATGCTCGTCGTAGTTCTCTGAAAATATGATAATGTCCATCCATATATACGAGTACGTTGAGTGTGTCTGAAAAAATTGTATTCATTGCTCTTTGAAAAGTTGCAGGTGCGTTTGATAACCCAAATGGCATTCGTAGAAATTCGTAGTGTCCTTGATCAGTCGAGAATGCTGTCTTTTGAATTGATTTTTCGTCTATTTTTATCTGGTGGAATCCTGAACAAAGGTCCATTGGTGTGAATATAGTAGCTTTTCCTAATTTACCTAAAAGATCATTGATGTTTGGTAGTGGATATTTGTCTGGAATTGTTTCTCTATTAATTTTCCGGTAATCTATTACAAGTCATATTTTTTTCTTTCCTGAAGCGTCTACTTTCTTCGGTACTATCCATACAGGCGAGTTGTATGGGGAATTACTAGGTCTAATAATTTTTGTTTCCAACATTTTCCGTACTTCTTCTTTGATGTTTTCTTTAAATTGATGAGGGTACCTATAATTTTTTGAATATATGGGGTCATCCGTTTTTGTTTTGATTTTATGTTCAAGTAAGTCTGTAGCTGAGAGGGGATCATTGTCTCTTTGAAATACCTTCGGATATTTTTGTAATAAATTAATTAATTTTTGTTTTTCCTGAGGTGGTATGTGGGCAGATCTAATTAAATTTGGGATTTGTTCGATTAATTCATCCTTTTGCGATTGCGGATTTATAATTTCTATTTCTTCCTTTTGTAGATAATATAGTGGTAGATAAATTGTTTCGTTGACCTTGCTATCAATTGTTATGTTGCTTCCGTAGATTCCTGGTTTTATTTTAATTTTATCATCTTTGTAATCGATAAAGTATAGTCCACAATTTTGTTTTATTTCTATTTCATTTGCACCCTTTTTTAAATCTAATTTTACTATTTCATCTTCCATAATAAAGGGGAATTCGTTGAATTTGCTTTTTATCGTGTTGTTCTCAAAATCGATTTTAAACTTCATTTCTCTCATTGTCTGGTTGCCTAATAATATTTCATAGTCGGGCCTAAAGTCAAAAAGATAAAATTTAATTTTTTCTGGACTTTTGAGAAAATTTTCTTTACAAAAGACTGAAATGGTTTCTGTCCCTATTTCTTCTCCTGAAGCTGTTACTATGAAGTTTTCTTTTTGTCTTTCATAGTTTGGTGGTACAATGTCGGGTCTAATATAATTTTTCCACGATCCTGTATCTATTAGCCATTTTCTTTTCGCATGGTCAATAACATAAGGTTATGGGTTGGAATTTTCGGAATTTAAGTTTTCGGGTTGTTCGGCGGGTTTGGTTCTAAAAAAGAATTATTCGGATTTAATTTTTCAAGTTGTTCCCTTAACTCTCGAATTTCTTTATCTTTAGGGTCTTCATGTTCTATTTGTAACATGGGTTGTTTTGGTTGGTCACCGAATGCGCTGACTGTTCTCATCGAAACTGTGTTATCTTCTTTGTTATTATTATTATTATGAAAACGATTTCTATTTTGATAATGATGGTTTCTATGTTGACCGGAACCGTTGAAGTATCGTCGTTGGTATTTTCTTGGTCATTCTCTATTATATGGTTGATTTTGGTTGTGATTATTATTGTTATAGTTTTGTTGTTGATTTTGCGGATATTGTATCTGTTGGTAGTTTTGTTGAGGAAGATATTGTTGTTGTTGATAATTATTTGAATTGTCTTGATGTTGCCAGTTATTGAATCGTTTGTGGTGTTTGTGTTTCTTTTTATAGTCATTAGGTCTTCTATAGTCATGATCTCCCGGCCGTCGCATTCTGTCGTTGTTTATTAGATCGTCGAATAAGAGATGGTTTTCGTTTTGGATTAAATTTCGTAAATCATCGACCGTTTTGAGTTTGTCAGTCTTCGTCATTAGGTAAGTTCGAATGTGTAGTGGCATGTTCGTGAAAAAGTAGTATAAAATGTTTTTCTCTAATGCGCTAACTACGGTATCTCTGTCGCATGTGTTTTCTATTCTGTGCCTCGAAATTATTAATGTTCGTATTTTGTCAATTCTGTGGAGGAAATCTAGTGGGTGTTTTTTATGAATTTTACTGTTAAAGAGTTCGAAAGTAAGTTGTTCAATCGACCTACTTACTGTCTTTGAATGTTCTTTATAGGTAGTTTAAAAGGTCTTCAATTTTATTAAATTCGCATGTGGTATTAATGTAATCGGCTTCGTCTGTCAGCTTCGCGAGTATTTTACTTAATAATCATTCTTCGTTTAATATTCTAAATGAATTGTCAGGTTTACATACTATATTGTATACTTGTCTCCATACAGTCACAAATTTAAGTAAGTTATGTGGATTACCGTTAAAATTTGCGATATGATCGTAATCAGCAGGTTTGATCTGAAAGCTTGCCATTTCGTCTATTATTTTTAAATTGTTTATTTTTTCTAATACTTCTTTTAACAAATATGACATAAAAATTCACAAAGAAAATATTTGACTTAATTAAACTCACAATTATTGAGAACGCTGTTAGTAGATATCCGGGGTGGTAGATCCTGTCCTTGAGCTGGATACCTGAGGTCAGTGAGTCCTGCCAAGGTCGTTCGTCTCGTTCAAGATCTGAAGAATTGAAGTAGGTAATCCACGTAAGGTAGGCCTGATTCCAAATCTTCACAGGTGAGGAACTTCGGGGTGATCTTGATGAAACGTGTAGTTCGAAAAACTGCGATTAATTTTGCTTAATGCAGTCCACGTTCAGGCGCCAATTACGATAACGGCCTCAATAATTGGTTTAAAAAAAATTGTTTATATGAAAAATGAAAAAAATTACAACAATTATGACTTAATTATAAAGAGTTACTATAGAGAATAACGGAACTAGTATATATGGCTACTGCTGACTACTGACTGATTGATAACTAGTGAAGGTCTGTCTGACTGACTTGACTGGGAGATCGGAATGGGAATATAAAGGCTTAGGATTGCAGACTAAGGTCTGGGCTTTATCAGTGCAGGTGCACTCGTACTTGCATCCTTAACTATATAACTAAACTTCACTTAACAATGGAGTTGTTAAAAGTTGTAACTCGTTAAAATTATAATAAATTAGGTATAATATTGATAACATTAATAATATAAAACTCCATGTTGTTGCTTTGCGCACTGTTTCGCCTATTCTCTGCACTTAACATTGGATTTGAGTGCATTGTTAGTATTGAATTCTGTACTAAGACTTCTAAGAATTCTAGTGAGGTCAGTTCTCGATTCAAATAGTTCTGTCCGGACCATTCTGATATCCCTCGTTTTTATAATGTTAGTAAGCGGATTTAAAATTTCATTATAATTTTGATTTTACCAGTATTTCATTAATGTAAGTAGTCTTCGTAGGAATGTGGATAATATCTTGGAAACCTGGAACATTAAGGAAACTATTAATAGTCAACGCCTTATAATTCTACTATAAAAGAGATATGATGTATAATTTGAAAAATAAAAGCTCTAATTAGTTCTTCTTCACACTGTGTCTACATTGACCTCTTCCTACAGTAGTGGTGAGGTGAACCTATTGTTATTGCGTATCTTTAAACAATACTGAGTAATGACAGGAGTGGATTCATTGGTATTGATGAGTTGACAATAACTTTACCGAAATTATGCTTTCTAATATGTTCTAGTGTAAATCTATATAATCACTTTAACTACGAGTTTTGAAGATTTCAATAAAAAGGTTGTTTGTAAATTAGTCCTCTACGAGATGTAGGTATTGAACAGTTCACCTGAAACAATAAGAAACGTATTGACTATCAATTCGTTTAAATTATAATAAATAAGGTAAAATATTGATAACATCAATAATATAAAACGTCATTTTGTTGCTTCGCGCACTGTTTCGCCAATGCCCTTCACTTAATTGGAGTTGAGTGCATTGATAGTATTCAATTCTGTACTAAGACTTCTAAGAATTCTAGTGAGGTCAGTTCTCGATTCAAATAGTTCTGTCGGGACCATTCTGATGTCCCTCGTTTTTATAATGTTAGTAAGCGGATTTAGAATTTCATTATAATTTTGATTTTACCAGTATTTCATTAATGTAAGTAGTCTTCGTAGGAATGTGGATAATATCTTGGAAACCTAGAACATTAAGGAGCCTATTAATAGTCAACACCTTATAATTCTAGTATAAAAGTAATATGATTTGTAATTTTTAATTTTTTAATTTTAAATGAAATTTTAATTTTGAATAAACCAGTATTTCATTAATGTAAGTAGTCTTTGAAGGAATGTAGATAACATCTTAGCAACCTGGAACATTAAGGAAACTATTAATAGTCAACGCCTTATAATTCTACTATAAATGTGATATGATGTATAATTTGAAAAATAAAAGCTCTAATTAGTTCTTCACACTGAGTCTACATTGACCTCTTCCTACAGTCGTGATGAGGTGAACATGTTATTGCGTTTCTTTAAACAATACTGAGTAATGACAGGAGTGGATTCATTGGTATTGATGAGCCCACCATACCTTTACCGACATTTTGCTTTCTAATATGTTCTTGTGTAAATTTATATAATCACTTTAACTTCGACTTTTGAAGATTTCTATAAAAACTTTAATTTGTAAATTTATTCTCTACGAGATAAGGAATAAGAAATAATAAGAAACGTATTGACTATCAACTCGTTTAAATTATAATAAATGAGGTATAATATTGATAACACTAGAGTTGTTAAAAGTTGTAACTCGTTAAAATTATAATAAATTAGGTATAATATTGATAAAATTAATAATATAAAACTTCATTTTGTTGCTTCGCGCACTGTTTCGCCAATGCCCTTCCCTTAACATTGGAGTTGAGTGCATTGATAGTATTCAATTCTGTACTAAGCCTTCTAATAATTCTAGTGAGGTCAGTTCTCAATTCAAATAGTTCTGTATGGACCATTCTGATATCCCTCGTTTTTATAATATTTGTCAGCGGATTTAAAACTTCGGTTTAATTCTGATTTTACCAGGATTATATTAATGTAAGTAGTCTTTGAAGGAATGAGGATAACTACTTATCGACCTGGAACATTTAGAAGCCTATTAATAGTCAACACCTTATAATTCTAGTATAAAAGTGATAAGATTTGTAATTTTAAAAATAAAATCTCTAATTAGTTCTTCTTCACACTAGTAGTGAGAATATGAGGGTAAACTGACTAAGCCGGCGAAGATGCAACTATGCGTGTGTGGTGAGGAAATGATACGTGTGTGCACACCAAGAGACTCACACCAGACTATTTATGAACATACAAGAGAACCTTTGCCATACTGAAATTAAAAAATAAAATAAAACTAGCACTATCCCGGGATAATAAACGTATTTGTTTCGGCGGGTAGGGGTTCGTAAGGAACCTTTACTAGCACAACCGTGAAAAGAAAAGAAATGGTCGAATTTTGTTATTTTTTATTTTCAAATAATTAAACATAATAAAAGAAACAAAAAATATACAAACAAAAAAAAAAAAAGAAAGCTTAATAATATTACAAAATGAAATTAATCGAACACAAAAAACATACAAACTAGAAAAAAAGTCTTATGTCACCGGTGATTGATAGGGGTCCGGCTGTGGTTGCTGTCCTGAGTGGATGTTCTGTGGAACTAGATCGACGTACGTCTGGCAGCCTTGTCCTCTGGGAGGATGAGTCGATTAAGTCCCCCCGCCGTGGCTAAACTGACTAAGCCGGCGAAGATGGCCAGAATGCTGGCAACTATGCGTATGTAGTGAGGAGACGATACGTGTGTGCACACCAAGAGACTCACACAATGTGTGTTTTATTTTTATTACAATATAAAAAACAAAAGAAAAACATATGGTTTTTAAACAATAAAAACATATACGGTAGACGTGTGTTGGCCGCAACATTCCGCCAGCCTAAAATTTGTTAAAAATTTTAAATTGGAATTGATGGGGGTTAAAGGGACCAGTTTCGTAACTGGTCGCTGATACTCTCCAGTTTTTGTTTTTATGGTTGCCACTCTCACGATGCCATCTTGCCC
>NW_027107773.1:5562-6155 GCF_000696795.3 Halyomorpha halys | reverse complement strand
AATATTGTTTTGTTTATTTATGTTGTTCTTTGCTGACAGCACCCCCCGACAAACTTCTTCAAGCATCAAATAATTCTAGTGACGTCAGTTCTCGATTCAAATAGTTCTGTCTGGACCATTCTGATATCCCTCGTTTTATAATATTTGTCAGCGGATTTAAAACTTCGGTTTAGTTCTTATTTTACCTGGATTTTATTAATGTATGTAGTCTTTGAAGGAATGAGGATAACTTCTCATCGACCTGGAAGATTTAGACGCCTATTAATAGTCAACCCCTTATAATTCTAGTATAAAAGTGTTATCATTTGTAATTTGAAACATAAAAGCTCTAATTAGTTCTTCTTCACACCGTGTTTAAATTTACCATTTGTTACAGTCGTAGTGAGGTGAAACTATTGTTATTGCGTTATTTAAACAATACTGAGGAATGACAGGAATGGACTCATTGGTATTGATGAGTTGATAATAACTTTACCGACATTTTGCATTCTAATATGTTCTTGTGTAAATTTATATAATCACTTTAACTACGAGTTTTGAAGATTTCTGTAAAAAGTTTGTTTGTAAATTAGGCCTCTACGAGATGTAGGTAT
>NW_027107773.1:5087-5512 GCF_000696795.3 Halyomorpha halys | reverse complement strand
AATAAGAAACGTATTATGACTATCAATTCGTTTAAATTATAATAAATAAGGTATAATATTGATAACATCAAAAATATAAAACTTCATTTTGCTGCTTCGCGCACTGTTTCACCAATGCCCTTCTCTTAACATTTGAGTTGAGTGCATTGATAGTATTCAATTCTGTACTAAGACTTCTAAGAATTCTAGTGAGGTCAGTTCTCGATTTAAATAGTTCTGTCGGGACCATTCTGATGTCCCTCGTTTTCATAATGTTAGTAAGCGGATTTAATATTTCATTATAAGTTTGATTTTACCAGAATTTCATTAATGTAAGTAGTCTTCGTAGGAATGAGGATAATATCTTGGAAACCTAGAACATTAAGGAGCCTATTAATAGTCAACACCTTATAATTCTAGTATAAAAGTAATATGATTTGTAATTT
>NW_027107773.1:4438-5037 GCF_000696795.3 Halyomorpha halys | reverse complement strand
ATGAGGATAATATCTTGGAAACCTAGAACATTAAGGAGCCTATTAATAGTCAACACCTTATAATTCTAGTATAAAAGTAATATGATTTGTAATTTGAAACATAAAAGCTCTAATTAGTTCTTCTTCCCACTGTGTCTAAATTTCACTTTTGTTACAGTCGTGGTGTGGTGAACCTAATGTTATTGCATTTTTTTAAATAATACTGAATAATGAAAGGAGTGGATTCATTGGTATTGATGTTTTTATTTGTTATATGTTATCCCTCGTTTTTATAATGCTAGTAAGTGGATTTAAAATTTCATTTTAATTTTAAATAAACCAGTATTTCATTAATATAAGTAGTCTTTGAAGGAATGTAGATAACATCTTAGCAACCTGGAACATTAAGGAACCTATTCACAGTCAACGCCTTATAATTCTACTATAAATGTGATATGATGTATAATTTGAAAAATAAAAGCTCTAATTAGTTCTTCTTCACACTAGTAGTGAGAATATGAGGGAGCTGGGACACCGATTTGAGCAGCCAATCAGAAGCCAGCATTTTGATGACGTCACATATAGCGGGAGATTTGATTTCAAATATTCGGCTCGACCCA
>NW_027107773.1:2987-4326 GCF_000696795.3 Halyomorpha halys | reverse complement strand
TATCAACTCATTTAAATTATAATAAATGAGGTATTATATTGATAACATTAAGAATATAAAACTCCATGTTGTTGCTTCTTGCACAGTTTCGCCGATTCTCTGCACTCAACATTAGATTTGAGTGCATTGATAGTATTGAATTCTGTACTAAGACTTCAAATAATTCTAGTGACGTCAGTTCTCGATTCAAATTGTTCTGTCTGGACCATTCATATATCCCTCGTTTTATAATATTTGTCAGCGGATTTAAAACTTCGGTTTAGTTCTTATTTTACCTGGATTTTATTAATGTAAGTAGTCTTTGAAGGAATGAGGATAACTTCTTATCGACCTGGAACATTTAGACGCCTATTAATAGTCAACCCCTTAAAATTCTAGTATAAAAGTGTTATCATTTCTAATTTGAAACATAAAAGCTCTAATTAGTTCTTCTTCACACTGTGTTTAAATTTACCTTTTGTTACAGTCGTAGTGAGGTGAAACTATTGTTATTGCGTTATATAAACAATACTGAGTAATGACAGGAATGGACTCATTGGTATTGATGAGTTGAAATAACTTTACCGACATTTTGCATTGTAATATGTTCTTGTGTAAATTTATATAATCACTTTAACTACGAGTTTTGAAGATTTCTGTAAAAAGTTTGTTTGTAAATTAGGCCTCTACGAGATGTAGGTATTTAATTGTCCACCTGAAATAATAAGAAACGTATTATGACTATCAATTCGTTTAAATTATAATAAATATGGTAAAATATTGATAACATCAATAATATAAAACTTCATTTTGCTGCTTCGCGCACTGTTTCACCAATGCCCTTCTCTTAACATTGGAGTTGAGTGCATTGATAGTATTCAATTCTGTACTAAGACTTCTAAGAATTCTAGTGAGGTCAGTTCTTGATTCAAATAGTTCTGTCGGGACCATTCTGATGTCCCTCGTTTTCATAATGTTAGTAAGCGGATTTAAAATTTCATTATAATTTTGATTTTACCAGAATTTCATTAATGTAAGTAGTCTTCGTAGGAATGAGGATAATATCTTGGAAACCTAGAACATTAAGGAGCTTATTAATAGTCAACACCTTATAATTCTAGTATAAAAGTAATAAGATATGTAATTTGAAACATAAAAGCTCTTATTAGTTCTTCTTCCCACTGTGTCTAAATTTCACTTTTGTTACAGTCGTGGTGTGGTGAACCTAATGTTATTGCATTTTTTAAAACAATACTGAGTAATGGCAGGAATGGACTCATTGGTATTGATGAGTTGAAATAACTTTACCGACATTTTGCATTGTAATATGTTCTTGTGTAAATTTATATAATCACTTTAA
>NW_027107773.1:1254-2366 GCF_000696795.3 Halyomorpha halys | reverse complement strand
CTATTAATAGTCAACACCTAATAATTCTAGTATAAAAGTGATATGATTTGTAATTTGAAACATAAAAACTCTAATTAGTTCTTCTTCACACTAGTAGTGAGAATATGGGGGAGCTGGGACAGCGATTTAATCAGCTAATCAGAAGCCACCATTTTGGTGACGTCACATATGGCGGGAGATTGGAATTCAAATATTCGGCTCGACCCACCCTTAACCACTCATGTGGTCATTCACTTCGAGATGTAGGTATTTAATTGTCCACCTGAAACAATAAGAAACGTATTGTCTTTTAACTTATTTCAATTGTAATAAATGAGGTATAATATTGATAACATTAATAATATAAAACTCCATGTTGTTGTTTCGCGCACTGTTTTGCCAATACCCTTCCCTTAACATTGGAATTGAGTGCATTGATAGTATTCAATTCTGTACTAAGACTTCTAAGAATTCTAGTGAGGTCAGTTCTCGATTCAAATAGTTCTGTCTGGACCATTCTGATATCCCTCGTTTTTATAATGTTTGTCAGCGGAGTTAAAACTTCGGTTTAATTCTGATTTTACCAGGATTTTATTAATGTAAATAGTCTTTGAAGGATTGATGATAACTTCTTATTGACCTGGAACCTTTAGAAGCCTATTAATAGTCGACACCTTATAATTCTAGTATAAAAGTGATATGATTTGTAATTTGAAACATAAAAGCTCTAATTAGTTCTTCTTCAGACTGTGTGTAAATTGCCCTTTTGTAACAGTCGTGGTGAGGTGAATCTATTGTTTTTACGTATCCTTAAACAATACTGAGTAATGACAGGAGTGGATTCATTGGTATTGATGAGTTGACATAAATTTTACCGACATTATGCTTTCTAATATGTTCTTGTGTAAATTTATATAATTACTTTAACTACGAGTTTTGTAGATTTCTATAAAAAGTTTATTTGTAGGTATTTAATTGTCCACCTAAAATAATAAGAAACGTATTGACTATCAATTCGTTTAAATTATAACAAATAAGGTCAACACCTAATAATTCTAGTATAAAAGTGATATGATTTGTAATTTGAAACATAAAAGCACTAATTAGTTCTTCTTCACACTACTCTACATTGA
>NW_027107773.1:0-328 GCF_000696795.3 Halyomorpha halys | reverse complement strand
TCTGCACTTAACATTTGATTTGAGTGCATTGTATTTAATTCTGTATTTACCAGGATTTTATTAATGTTAGAAGTCTTTGAAGGAGTGAGGATACCTTCTTATCGACCTAGAACATTTAGAAGACTATTAATAGTCAACACCTAATAATTCTAGTATAAAAGTGATATGATTTATAATTTGAAACATAAAAACTTTAATTAGTTCTTCTTCACACTAGTAGTGAGAATATGGGGGAGCTGGGACTGTGATTTAAGCAGTCAATCAGATGCCAGCAATTTGGTGACGTCACATATGGCAGGAGATTGGAATTAAAATATTCGGCTCGACC
>NW_027107772.1:7586-8102 GCF_000696795.3 Halyomorpha halys | reverse complement strand
TTTAGCATTAATATGGAATATAAGCAACAATATTCCGATGTTATTTTTATCAAAATATCGATATTTTGTTTAAAATGACTAAAATAACATATAGAAATTTTAAAATAGAAATATCTATATTTTATTTTGATAATTACATATTGTTTTCGATATTTTACATTGTTGAAATATCGATATGGAATATTAGCAACAATATTCCGATATTATTTTATCGAAATATCGATATTTTGTTTAAAAAACTAGAAAATTGTATTGAATAATTAAAAATGGAATATCGATATTTTAAATTGATTAATTCACGTTCCTTGCATGTTCCTTTACCTGCAATTTGCAGGTATGTACTGTGTGTGCAGAAACCATGGTGCCGTGTGCGCATTTAAACTATGTTGAGCAGGGAGGGTCCGCTTTGCTAGTAGTAATAGATAATCATACTTTTGTAATAATCTTATTTTTATTTTATTTTGAGAAGGAATACAAATAATAATAATTTATTTATTTGTTTATGGAATAACCTGC
>NW_027107772.1:3846-4571 GCF_000696795.3 Halyomorpha halys | reverse complement strand
TTATATAACATGTTAAGACAAGTAGAAATATAACTCAGAAATTATTACAAAAAAATAAAAATATCCAATGACAAAAGCAAAAAAGATTTTAAATAAATATGTTATTGAAAGATTGTAAAAATACTACAAAAAAAAAAATGGAATATTTTATTATTTTTGTAAATATGTATGTAATTAAATTACTAACTAATTAAATATTTTTGTTTATTATTTAAGTCTCTTTGTTTATGAATTCTTGGTTGTTACATTTTACATCGTTTGTATCTTGATTTCATTTAACCCTGACAAAGCACTGCTAAGTTGGCCCCAAATGTTGTTGGTTAGCATTAAATATGTTTTTCTAATTTTGTACCTTTGTTGACCGCCACCCGGACTATCTTCCTATATTCTACTTCATACGGACAGCTATATTCTTCCAATTAAATTATTACATTAAAAAAAAAATTCACGTAATTATGAAAAATTATAAAATTTCGAACTATGATAGTATTCTAGAAATTTTATTTGAGCTCTATCAGCGGGTAGATTCTCTACATGTCTGTATCATGCCATTGTATAACTAACACCAAATTTACTTGTTTTATATGTTACAATACAGTTTTCAATATGAATAAATATATTTAAAAAAATAAAATAAACACTAAAGATTTTGTTTTTTATTCTGTTTTTAAGATATATTTCATATTTTTCTAAGTAACATTAAATATTTTAATATAATGTTTAAT
>NW_027107772.1:0-363 GCF_000696795.3 Halyomorpha halys | reverse complement strand
AATGTTAAACATGAAGGAGATGATTGCGGTCAAAAAGGGGAAAAATAATTAACAACTATTTCTTTGCTGACGTTTCGCCCCACCTTGCAGAGCTTCATTAGAGCTAAAAAAGATACAACAACAACTAAAAATATTTTAACAAAGTAGCAATAAGATACAAAATAGTAAACGAAAGTAGGTTGAATAATTACGTCTCTGATCACCAGAATCCTTCGTAAAATTCTCAATGATCCTTACTTTGTCACAAATAAAATCATACATAAAGACTTTAATGTTCCCTATGTAACCGATCTAGCTCGAACCAGATATCACTCCTTCTATTATAAACTCTCTAACCACTCAAACCCCCTAGTTTCTAATCTT
>NW_027107771.1:12273-15576 GCF_000696795.3 Halyomorpha halys | reverse complement strand
AATAGGGAGCTTTACTCTAAGACAACAATACGACACCTCATCTTCCAAAACAAACAGTGGAGAGACTGAACAAGCAGTCTTACCAAGTCCTTCCACACCTACCTTATTTGCCAGACTTATCTCCAAAAGATTTCCATCTGTTCAGAAATTTGGACAACTTCCTTATAGTAAAATTTTTGGAAATGATTCTCATTCAAGCGCAATAAAAAACGGATTTTCTGACTTAATTACTTCAGAAAAACCTCAATTAAACAGTACTGAGATTGAAAAGTTAATAACATGTTGAGGCAAATATACAGAAAATGAGGGCAAATATTTTGAATAAAAATGTTCAAAACCTGAATTTGACAGTTGTGGGGTTGAAAAGTTGATAACATTTGAGGAAAATTATAGATAATTATTGGAAATGTATAGAAAATCAGGATAAATATTTTCAATAAAAATGTTTTTATTCTTATAAAGTTTTTTTACTGAATAACCTTTTCTGTAAAAATTGACATTTGAAATGAAACAATCCAACGATCCAATATTTCTCCACGACAGTTTTATGTTGTTATAACCTAAAATGTAGCTCTTCGCCTATAAGAACATATGTAAGAAACTATATGTGTATATACTAATAGGTAAATGCTAATATGATAATAATTAGTATAGAACAAGAAGTGGAAAGAATAAAGTGAAGTGGCTTGAAAATAAATATTTATTTGACTAGTATAACAATTTAAAACATACACTTATAACAAAAAAGAAAACATTTAGAAGTCAAATAATGAATGCATAGTAAAAGATACAAGATAAAATGAAATTATAAAAGAAATAATGAAAAAAAAAAAAAGAAAAGAAACAAATTTAGATAAACAATAGTTTAGTTGTAACAGTTAAATTAATAAATATTGAACATAATAAACTAAAATACTGATTAGTGGAAACTCTGATAAGATCAGAGACTAGAAGATAAGCTCTTGCAGAAAGGATGATCTACTCGGATAGTAAGTTATGTAGGCTACTGCAACTTTCAAAAGTTGGTGGGCCTAAGTCTATACTGACTCGACGATGTTTTCAAAAGTATGTTCAAATTAAATTATTACTGTGGCACTGATTAAACACAGAAGACTGTATTAATAACACCATAAAAATGCCCGCACTAACATTGACTGTATGCAGACAGGATCTGATTGTGGATCGTAGTGATCACAACTAACAATAAAAATGTCCAAATTAACATGTAACTAATGCAGATTATTTATGAACTGTAATGTTAACTACTTAATAGCAGCTGGTTTAAATCATGAATCATCGGTACATTGCTTGGCGATGCAGACCAAACAAGCACTCACTAACTGTAATTCTCACATTTAAATATTATTTGAAGAAGATAGTTGACAGTATGAAGTAGATTCGGTAGGTCAGTGAAGGTACCAAAATAGTAGAAAAACTATTTATTATTAACCTATGTTTCCTGCAAAGTGGAGCGAAACATTGGTTAGCAATAAATATTTTTTTCTGCTATCTTCCTACAATTTAAATATTATAATACAAATTATAAAATACATGCACTTCTTCTAAAAATCTAAAGAAAAGAATAATAATAAAAATAAATGTAATGAAATTAAAAATTAAATATTAATTTGTTTCATTATATAACCTTTACTTTTTTTTTTTTTTTTTTAATTAATTTATAATTGCTTGAAGTCAAAAAAAAATAGAACAAAAATACAATCTTTTTCAATACATATATTATTCTACTTTTTGATGTCCTCCACATCACAATAAAATTCACTGTTGGTATCAAAAGTAGTACATCTACAACTTTATAAAGTTTGTTAATTTCATTAAATAAATATAAATTGTAGATGTACTATTTTTAAAACCAACAATGAATAATATTGTGATGTGGAGGACACAGTGTTCCTGAAATGTCTAAAAATAAAACAAATACATGTGTAAAAACATTGTATTTTTGTTGTAGGTTTTTTTTTAATTTTAGGCAATTATAAATTAAACAAAAAATTTAATACTGATGCTACTTACAAAATACTAAGCAATTGATAAATTTAGCAATTCGTCCATAAAAATAATTTACTTTTTTTTTTCAGGTTAAGGACTCTATTTAAGTATTATTTTATGCATTTTTTGTTACAGATGTGTTCTGATTTGGCTAATACGCATGATAAAATACGACAAAACTACTGGAACTACATTTCTCGTACATTGGAAGATAAATTAGAGAAAAATAAAATTGAATGTGATAATAATACCATTTTAGAATGATAATTATGTTATTTTAATGTGTTAATCCTTTATTCTAATGTAACATATGATTAATGAGAACTGGTCAACGTTGCCTATTGATCTTTTATAGGCTGAACTAGTCTTTCCTTAGCTATGTTTGCATAGCTTGCAACATGGCAAAAATGCTTATTTCGTGATGTCTACTATAGTCCTAGTAAAATTTCCATTTGGTCAAGTTTAAATCAATAAATTTGCTCCCTTTCAGACGCCAATATTCCAGAGAATTAATTCTAAATAATTTTATTAGTGAATTCTTTTTAATTGTGTAATGTCTTCATGAAAGGAAGGTGGTTGAGGTGCGGTCTAAAAGTCAACTCAAATAATAAACTATTAATAAAGAACCAACGTTGTGCTCCATTTTTCAGAGCTTTATCAGGTCTAAAAAAGATACAAACCACTAAAATTATGTTGATGATAGGGATATTCATGATGTGGTAAATGTAAAAGGTTTTAACATGCTAAATGTTATCTTAAAGTATAGGATTGTGAGCCACTTAATTTAAAGTCCATATTATATGTTAAATGCAAATAGCTATTAGTGGATTTCCTGGGCAACTTGTTTTGTAATCTTCTAATCTTATCGAAATAATAAAATCAGCAGCCTCATCACATCATCTTTCATCAACCTCACTTGTTTCCTCCCCTAGATTTTTTTTTCCATTACTTTATTCGAGTAAAAACGTCTAAAAGAAAAACAGCACAAACATAACACAAACTATGAGCAACTAACCTATCAAAACAACAGAGAAAATAGTGTGAAGCTCAGTTAGCCTGCTGCGTGATGTTATTCTCCATTACGCAGACTCCCAACCATGTTAAATTTTATATCGTTTTAACATGCCGAAAGAAGGAAATATTTCTCTATTTAACACACTTGAACAAGTTAAACTAAAGATCATGAATACCCTTAATGTATGACAATAGGGTAAACTAAAGTATGGTTAAAAATAATGTCATCTTATTCTCTTACTTTGTCATCTTATTCTCTTATTTTGTCATCTTATTCTCTTA
>NW_027107771.1:3739-4438 GCF_000696795.3 Halyomorpha halys | reverse complement strand
TAACTTCATATAATCATGTATGGGAGCGGTACAGTGGTAAGTCACAATGCTACTAACTTCAAGGACCCGGATTCCAATCTAGCTGTGGCAAATAATTATTTTCTGTTTCACGTAGCCCTGATGACTCAAATCTGTGGGTTCTGGAGCCCTCCCCCACATAAAGTGGGAACCATTAATTGGGGAAAAATCAGGTTGTTGAGTGTGATCTTATAATAATCTAAAATACCTCCTTTTTTTAACCATTGGTCTAAGAGGAGTGTTTCCCAACTAAGTACTGAACAGTTTACATTATTATAATTATACATAATTGCCCTAAAATATGTCTAAATTACTCAGATCTTACAAGAAGGATGTTACTTTTTGTTTTAAGTTAATCATATTTATAAAATACTTTTATAAAATACTTTTTTACATTGGGTTATTGAGTGAATAAAAGATACTTTAATAGTTACTACTGATTTTACTTAGTAAATATGAAGGAGACGGTCAGGGGTGCAGTCAAGAAGGAAGAAAAAACACTTATCAACTATTCATTAACTTTCTACTAAGGTTTGGACCCACTATATAGGTCAGCTTGGTGAAGCTTTTAGAAATGTGGGTCAAATTTTGCTCACTATTTTTTTTTTTTGTGTTTGAATGAACAAGGGGTAAAGAAAATTATATAAAATATGTATTATGAAATACTATTTATTAATATAT
>NW_027107771.1:0-294 GCF_000696795.3 Halyomorpha halys | reverse complement strand
AAGCCCTGCAACGTGGGGCGAAACGTTGGCTCAATAAAATAGTATAATTCTACTATTTGAGTTTTTTTGACCGCACCCGGACCATATTCCTTTCAGCTTTACACACGGTCAATTAATAATCTTCCAGTAAATAATTATACTATTTTAATAAAATAAAATAGTATAATTATTTACTATTTGAGTTTTTTTTTACCACACCCGGACCGTATTCCATTCATCTATACACACGGTCAATCAATAATCTTCCAGGACATAAAAAATGTAATTGTGGAGATTTTTAAACTATAAAAAACT
>NW_027107770.1:9077-10016 GCF_000696795.3 Halyomorpha halys | reverse complement strand
AAAGTAATAGCCGACAAAAGTCAAAAGAACATACAAGCGTTTGAATACTAATGTTTGTTGCTTCCTTATGTTTACTAATAGTACAAGAGTCCAAGATGAGCAAAAAGGCAGTTATTTTACCCCAATTTTTGATTACTTTAATGAAAACTATGTATAATTACTAGTCAAAATTGATAAGTCTGCCAAGTATAGGTAGGGGGAATAAAAAATGGTAGCTGTTTCAAAACCTTAAAAAACATTAATTTTTCATTCGAAGCTCTATATCTTAGAAACTACCAACAGCACTAGAAAATCTAAAAGAACATTATTTAAAGGAAAGTAAATCTGCTGAAATATGAGCCCTAAAAGAGCTATTTAAGTCCAATAGTTTTCGCGATATAACTTTTTAAGAAGCAATATTTCATAAACATGTTGTACAGAACGTACTGAAAGATCAGTAGTTAGTGAATTTATTTTGAAAAATTTATATCTCAAAAACCATTTGACGTACACATGTCTATTAGCAACCAAATTAAAGCTAATTTAATACGTTTATCGTCGTAGGAATAGTAGTTTTCATGATATCTGCTAAAATAAACTATGTTAGTTGTTCGGACAAATTTATATTAATATGTAAATATCATAAAAACTACTACCCCTACGAAGATAAGTGTCATAAACTACTTTATATTAAGTTAAATTTCCTTTATTTTGAGTGCTAGCAGGCATATGAGCGTCTTATGGGTCTAGAGATACATTTTTTCAAAAATCAAACATTTTATACGAACAACTAGAAATTAACAGTTTGTGAATTAATTTTGACAAATATCATAAAAACTATTACTCCAACAAAGATAAACGTTAGATAGTAAATTTAACTAGTTTTAATATGAGCGCTGGCAGACATCTGTACGTCCTATGGTTTCTGAAATAAAGTTTTTCAAAACTCAAACTTATTGT
>NW_027107770.1:3388-3822 GCF_000696795.3 Halyomorpha halys | reverse complement strand
ACATTAGCATCTAAAATATAGGTATAAAAAATATGAGATATTAAATAAATTACAATTTATACATGTACTATTTAAAATTTAAATCTGTACCGCTATAACCTATGAAGGGTCAGGAGTTCATTACTTTGTAAAGAAATACTGTTAAAAGACCAACGGTTGTGCAAGGAGGTGATTTGGTCAGAATCACGCTTGACTGCCAGATTTTTACCCAATTTAAGAGGTTGCGTGGACCCCAGGAGGGCTCCAGAACCCACAGGAGTTGACTCACGGCAACAGTGTAACAGAAAACAATTTTCTGCCCAGCCGGATTTGAACTCGGGTCCTTAGAGATAGTAGCCATGAAACACTTTTTGACAGTATGGTCACCTGTTACTAGTTTCGTTATGTTTTATGAGGGTAAACTAAACAATAAGAGCCTCTATTTTTTCAGTTTA
>NW_027107770.1:0-833 GCF_000696795.3 Halyomorpha halys | reverse complement strand
CATAGTACCCACAGCTGACGATCAACACTGAATATTCATGCCCCCTCCATACTATCGGAGCATTTGCTTTGAAGCTAAAAAATTAATATTTAAACTGCAAAGTACACCATGAAAATAAGCCCCAATAACCACCATACATACATGATTGGCATAACTAACCAATTAGCCACCTCTAGGAGCCCCTGCCTCACAAATTTGCATTGTGCTGCAACAACCCAGTTCCAGTTGTTCAGTAAGGCTCTAGTATCTGCCACTATCTATATGGATCACACTACTCCTGCATCATAATTTATTTTGAAATATTTTCTCCAAAGTTTCTCCTCTTCCCTAACCTCTCAAATATAAGAAGTCAAGATCGTCAATGAATCCAACTATAGCTGGGCAATAAAAAAGCAATATTTTATTTTAGTGCTGAGGGATACAAACATGCTTTAAATTGCTTCAACAAGGAGTAGCAGTATATAATCGGGTGTATACAAAAAATGACCATTTTTCAACCAAATATTTGTAATATTGTGTCTTTTATATAAAATACAATTAATACTCAAAGTATAGTCCATTGTGATCTACCGTCATTAGCCATCTGCTAGACAATAGCTCAAACCCACACTGATACCATTCTTTGGGATGGCCGTCAAAGAACTATTGGACCGCAATTTCAAGTTCTGCAAAATTATCAAATTTTTTCCTTGAAGGAAATGGGCCATGAATCAAAACAAGTAGTAATGCAATGATGTAAGGTCTGGACTATATGGTGGATGAGGCAGGAGTTTGACTCTATGAAGTTCTTTAAACTTTTCTTTGGTTCGACAGAATTGTTGATTGCTAAGGAG
>NW_027107769.1:2705-3373 GCF_000696795.3 Halyomorpha halys | reverse complement strand
AATAAATAAATAAAATAACGTAATGATAAAATAATATATACAATATTTACACAATCGACCTGAGGATCCCTGAGCCCACTCTATCCCCCACGTGTATAGAGTGGTAGATATAGATATAGACCCAAGGGTAGAGCAGAGCTGAAGAGATCTCAGCGCATCCCTCTCGCCGCATCACTGGTAATGTGTACTTTAAACTAGCTACATCGAATGGTTTTTGACATATAGATTTCCCAAAATAAATTAACTAACTACTAATCTTTCAATAAATTTTTAAGAAATATTGCTTTTTAAAAAGCTATATCTCGAAAACTATTTAACGTAAATAACTCTATTAGAGCGAATATTTTAGCAAATTTACTCTTCTTTAAATGATGTATTAGGTTTTTTATTGTTGTTGCTAGTTTTTAAGATATAGAGTTCCAAATGAAAAATTAGTTTTTCCTTATCGTTTTGAAATAGTCGCCATTTTGTATTCACCCTACCTATACTTGGTACACTCATCAATTATGACTAGTAATTATACACAATTTTCATTAAAGTAATCAAAAATTGGGGTGAAATGACTGCGGTTTTTCTCCTTTTTGGCTCTTGTACGATAAGGAGCATTTAGAATTTCGCGAAGGATTTTAGATTATAATGATTGGATACGAGAGGAATTCGAATATAAT
>NW_027107769.1:0-670 GCF_000696795.3 Halyomorpha halys | reverse complement strand
AGTTAAATTACTTTTATTTTAAGTTCTACCAGACATATGTACGTCTGATGGTTCCTGAGATATTTCTTTTTACAAAATAAAACTTTTATCACAACAAGAAATTAATATTTTGTGAATTCATTTTCTAATAATATCATGAAAACTACTACTTCTAAAAAGATAAACGTTATAACATACTTTATAGTGCATTAAACTAGCTTTAATTTGAGTGCTAATAGACATCTGTAGGTAGTCTTTGAGATATAGATTTCCCAAAATAAATTTACTAGCTACTGTTTTTTTAGTAAAGTTCTTATGAAATTTTGCTTTTTAAAAAGCTATATCTCAAGATCTATTGAACGTAAATAGCTCTATTAGGGCTAATATTTTAGCAAATTTATTCTACTTTAAATGAAGCTTGGAATGAAATCAGTTGCTAGTTAATTTATTTTGAGATATCTATGTCTCAGGAACTATGTAACCTACAGATGCCTATTAGCACTCAAATTAAAATTAGTTTAATGAACTATAAAGTAGTTTATTACCTTTACCTTCGTAGAAATAGTAGTTTTCATGATATTTGCTCAAATAAATTGATTTATAATGAGGTGTAGATAGTTGACCGTAGATTAATGCTTGAAGAAGTTTGTCGGGGGGTGCGGTCAGCAAAGAACAACATAAATAAACAAAA
>NW_027107768.1:432666-441047 GCF_000696795.3 Halyomorpha halys | reverse complement strand
TTCTGAAATTTAAGCTTATACTAATTATTAATTTTATACTTTTATTGATTAGAATAATTATTGTTTCATATTTTTTAATTATAGGGTATGAAAATGTAAAAAACCGGCTTAATCAGACTGGAAGGCCGGTCGTGTTTTCTTGTAGTTACCCTGCTTATCAAGACGAATTGAGTGTTCCTGTAAGTTAATGCTACAAAGAAGCCATTTCAATATTAACGGTGTCAGGAAAAATTTATTAGAACCTTAGTTATATTTCAATAAATAATTTTTTTTATTATAACCAATATATCATCATATATAATATGATGGTCATTCTTAAATTATGATTTTCTCTTACAGTGGTTCTGAAGAATAACCAATCATATGAAAGTTAATTATTTAATTTTTTTTGTTATTATCCTACTGGAGGCCTCACCTTTTCACTTTGAGCTTTTCATCATTAATTAATCTGAATATGATACATAATGCTCTTTTTGCCACCCCCTAGCCTGCCACATTGCTGTAAACAGTTTATTTTGTAGTAAACCTAAGAAAGAATAAATACTGCCATATTTTCAAGTATTGGTATAAAACATAATTTAAAGTTTTTGATGGAAGGCATTAATCACTACAAAATGTTTTTACCTCTGTCTCAAAGTTTTCGGTCACTCCCTTATACGCTTATGAAACCAATATACCCTCACAAAAGAAAATTTCATACTGAAACGGGATTAGGACACAATCGGAACACACCTGATCTTTTTATTTTCCTTCTTTAACCTGTTCAGTTAGTTTCAGGAAGTGGAATATAATGAAAAATTCGTGTTCAATTAAAAAAATTAAATTAAAGTGTTCAAAAATCCATAGCGCTAAGACTTATATTTTGTATATTACGTAGTTTCCCAGTATTCCATAGCCTATTTTTATATATGCTTTTATTTGTTTTTTTGCGAAACTTCCTAAAGGAGAGACAGATATTTAATTTTCTTTCAAAATCCACTATTAAGCGTTGACTATTGGAATTTTCAATTGTAGTTCAAGACACTAACCTTTATGAAATTAGGCGTGTTAGTATTACTCCAGGGAATGACTCTTTTAGGGATTTTGTCGGGACTCATCCGTGCAACATGTGCTGCCCACCCAAGGCGTCCTAGCCTAACAAAGGTCATAATCTCTATATCCTGGAGTGGCTCATAGAGTTCCTTATTTCTTCTTCTTCTCCAGCCTTCCTTATCCCTTACCAGCCCATAGATTTTTCAAAGGATCTTCCTCTCGAAGACCAGCAGATGATTTCTATCCTTTTTGAATAGGGTCCATGTCTGGGCGGTCTATGTTAGGATGGACCTAATTAGAGTTTTTTATAAATGGACCTTTGTTTTCCTGCTAATAAGATTGATTGCTTCAGAACTGTTTCAACCGACCAAAATGGCATCGATTAGCCTCTGTAATCCTTCTCTCTATTTTATTGGAAACATTATTTGTTGCTGTGACCTGAGATCCAAGGTAAGTAAACACCTCTACTCTCTCAAAGATACAGCATGCTACAACAACCTGTCTTTCCTGAGGTCTGGCTCCTCCGGTGTGCATATATTTCTTTTTGTTTTTATTAATAGCAAGACCTATGCGTGGAACAGTTCTCTGCAGGCTCAAGAAAGACTCAGAAAGCACAGTAAAAGATCGCGCCTCTATATCAAGGTCATACGCATAACCGAGCAGTTGGACCGATCTGTTGAATATGGTGCCATTATTCTAGATACCTGATTCTCTCACTACTTTATCCAGGATCAAATTAAACAGGAGGCACGCTAGAGCATCTCCTTGCCTTAGTCCTTGATTTGAGCCAAATGCAGAAGAGTGTTCGGACTATATGCGGACCTGCACCTAACATCTCTCATTGTCATTTTTATATGGCGTATTAGCTTTGAAGGAACCTTCATTTTTCTGAGTGTCTTGTATAACATACGTGTTCCTGTAATCGACGAACAAGTGTTGCGTAGGAATCTTGTATTCATGGGCCCATTCCATAATTAGTCTGAGGGTATGAATTTGGTCCACCGTAGATTTCTCTCTCCTGAAACCAGTCTAGTACTGCCGGATTTCTCATACTCCATGCGGGGTCAGCCTTTGCTAGGGGATATTGAAGAACACTTTGTTGGAGCAGCGATATTCCTCTGTAATTAGAACATTCCAATTGTTCTCCTTTCTTATGAAGAGGGCATATCAAAGCACTGCTTCATTTCTGAGGCATCTTCTCTTGAACCCATATCTAAATGATCATGTCATAAAGTGTCCTGTGCAGTTCCGCTCCACCATATTTAAACAATTCTGCCGGCAATCCATTCTCCCCTGGTGCCTTATCGTTCCTCTTTTTCTGGATTGCATCTACAACCTCTTCTAAATCTGGAGGCTCCTCTTCATTTCCCTCTTGAACTATTTCATCCTTATTGTTCAAGAAAGCCCCATCTTCTTATGCACGAATGAATTTTAGGCTTGAAAGGGAGTCTACCATTGTTCACCTTCTGAAAGAAGAGCCTGCTTTCATTCGCACTCTTGTGAGCTTCCATTTCTTTCAATGCCTCTATCTCCCATAATTTCTTCTTCTTCTTTAACTTTTTCTCGTTCCTCCTCTTTTTGCGGTATTCCTCTGTGGGCCCCTTGTGAACCGTTTCTGCACCATTGCTTGGTAGGCGACGTTCTCCCCATCTTTTACGCTTCAGCTTTCTTCATCAAAGCAAGGTGACCTTGTTTCGCGTTCCTTTATGCCTATGCATTCAGACACATTTCAATTACAAGAACTGTAACTCTATATTGCCCCATACTGCCTGAGGGTCTTCATTAATGAACTTAACCCACAGTCTCATGCAGTGTTCTACCTATTTGAGCGTGGAAAGAGTTTTATATATCAGGGTCTTACAACTTCTGGACATTGCACTTCTTAGTCTTCTCTTGCTTCTTATATCTTGCATTAGTGATTCTTGCCCTGATTCGTGCTATCACTAGGTAGTGGTCGGAATCAATGTTGGCTCCTCTAAGGGTTCTTACTCTTTATAAGATGGATCTATGGCGTTCACATATTAAGAGATAGTTGATTTGGTTGAAGCTGTTGAGGTCCGGGGATCTCTATATCGCTTTATGTATCCTACGTCCGCGAAGGAGTGTGGTTCCAATCACCAAGTTCCGAAAGGCCGCAACATTCACGGTTCTCTCACCAATTTCGTTGCATTCCTCAGGGATGCTCTGTGGCCCGATCGTTGAATAGTAAATGTTTTCTCATCTTTGCGTTGAAGTCCCCTGCCAGGATTTTGATGTCGCTTTTTAGACAGGCTCCTTACAAAGCATCATAGAACTTCTCCTTGTCCTCTCGTGAGCTTATAATCGATGGAATTTTCGGATCCTACGTCTTAAAAAACATATAAGGGGACCCTAATATGTTATATATCAAAAAAGTTAATAGAAATTGAAAAGGGATCAGTAGATCGATAGCATTTTCATTTCCTAAGTCTCTTAAAATACATAAAGGCGCCATGCATTTTTGCAATCATAAAAGTTAAAATAAATCGTCAGACGAGCCCGTAAGCTTATAATCGATAGCATTTTGGATGCCAACGTCCTAAAAAACATATCTGGAAACCCTAACATGTGAGATATCAGAAAAGATAAAATAAAACGATGAAAGGAATATGGTCCGGGTGCGGTCAAGAAAAACTCAAATAGTAGAAATATACTAATTTAATGAGCCAACGTTTCGCCCCACGTTGCAGGGCTTCTTCAGGGCTATTTTGACGGCAGTCAAAACTAAAAACTCATTTTAGTTTTGACTGCCGTCAAAATAGCCCTCAAGAAGCCCTGCAACGTGGGGCGAAACCTTGGCTCATTAAATTAGTATATTTCTACTATTTGAGTTTTTCTTGACCGCACCCGGACCATATTCCTTTCATCTTCACACACGGTCAATCAATAATCTTCCAATAAAATAAAACGATATGTTGGAGCGAGTTGTTCTTCGCGTCTGAAAAATTGTTCTCTTAATGTAATTTATCTCATAGAAATGAAAAATTATTCTTTAGTATATTATATATAAAATACACGAATATAAACGTATTCGTCTCTCTTCAATCAAATAATATTCGCCTAACTCTGACTGGACATTAATCTTTAAGTACATTCCCTAGCGAAAGCCATCCCACATTGTCTATTGTATTCGCTTTTCATTTTTTAAAATTGATGGTACTGAAGTTTTGTGGTAACATTTTTACGACAATGTTGATTACTAAATTTATCAGTTGCCTAAGTTGTTGGGAAAAAGTTTGATCTTATTGATGAATAGCTATTATGTCATGATTGATTTTTTTCTTTTAAAATCCCTTGGGGAACTTAGCATACCTAAGGCTCCATCAATTACTATTAATAGATTTTAAATTTTATGTAATCCTGATGCCCTACTACTTCCATTATTAGCTGCCATAAGAATATGGTACGCCTTGGGTAAATAATAGGTTGAACCTAACTAATAACCTCCTCTCCGAACAGTTTTAAAAGGTAGGATAGATAGTAAAATAAGCCGTATGTAATTTAAAAAAATTAGTTAATGAATTAACATTTTTTATTGATTATCGTATGTGCTCTTTCTCCTTTTGCCCACCGACATATCCTCGGTTACTTATAGACATGATCGACTATATCTCTTTTTTTTTAAATAAATTAATTTCTTTTTTGTTTTAATTTAGACGGACTTTTCGGTTTTGGCTGAAAATTGCAATTTATGGAGAAATTTCGAAGATATTGATGATTCATGGCAAAGCGTCACTACTATTTTGGACTATTTCGCATTGAAACAAGAGCATATTGCCAAGTTTGCTGGACCAGGTCATTGGAACGATCCCGACATGGTAAATGGATAATTTTCTTCATCCTCTTAAATTTCAATAAATATTTCTTAAGGAATAAATAAGTTTTATTATCTTTAATTGCAATTACATATACATTGTTATAAATAAATACAATAATCGATTATTATACATAAGCGTATCAATAATGCTTTTTGTATATACATTTTTTCTTTCTTTTTTTACTTGTTTTTTATTCATTCACAGTAGGTACTAGTCTGATGTAATCCAAATATGAAAGAATGTAAAAAAGATATTTTAGCAGTCAGTAAGAAAAATGAGGAAGGGCTTTTACTCGAAGTTGGTAAGGAAGAAAGCTGTACTTGGTTGCCAAGTGGTTGAGGATAGGTGGACATTTAATGAGGTTTTTGAATACCAAAATGACCAACCGGCAACTAATACAGATCATCCGAAAGGTATCCGTTTATGCATACAACAGTGAAAACCATCCTCCTCAGACACTTAGAGCTCATTGGCTGAAAATGTTTGTAATGAATGAAGAAGTGATATCAAGTGAAAAGTGTTATCTTCTTGAGCTCCTCCTGCACACCACCTTCTGCATAGATGAATTTTGCTTAACAATTAACCGTGATTAATTGTTGGGGATGCTCCATTCAAAAATCATTGATGAATGGCAGCTTCATTACCCATTCGTAGTAAAATTAATCTTCACTACCCACACCTCCGCAAACACCTAGACAACACTCATCAATTCTTATCAAAAACAACTATTTATTTTTTTAAATCCGTGTGATTTTTAGGTATTTTCTCCTTTTCACATTTACAGTTTTTATAAAGAAGTGATCTAAAAAATCGTTTGTTGAAGGAATCTTGCAGAAATCAAAGAGCGAATTGTGATTAAAATTAGAGTAATAAAATCAGATTACTTGAATTAAATTTTTAGTAATTTTATCTCCATAAAGTAATTATTTATCTGACTCAATCAGACATAATTTGACCAAAAGTGCTGAAACACTATCATATAAATATTAATAATAAACATGGTTCATAAAAATTTGTAGATTTTGTTATTACAGCAGGACAGGGCAATTTGGGCCGAAAAGCTTTACTTATTTCTGTTCCTTATTCCACTCACCACTTTCTCCTCATAATATTCCAAACATTATTCTCAAGGTATACCTCACATTAGTTAGTTTATTTTTATTTAGGACATCTAATTTTATTTACAGTTACTAATAGGAAACTACGGTTTAAGTTATGACCAGAGTAAGGTACAAATGGCACTTTGGGCGATCTTAGCGGCTCCATTGCTGATGTCAAACGATTTAACATCAATTAGACCTGAGCACAAAGCAATCCTCCTCAACCACAACATAATTAAAGTCAACCAAGACGAGTTAGGAATCCAAGGAATCCGTGTATACAGGGTACGTATGAGTTTCAGTTACTCACTATACATAAGAATTATATTTAGCTTAAAATCAGTACCTTTTTTCTTTGGATTATACAATTATAGTTTAATTAGTCAGGAGTTGATTTAACATTACACTATAATAATAACATTTATCTTCTTAGAATCATTTTATCTAGTATCATTTCAATAGTATAAGCTTCTCTTTTTGAAAAATCAGAATCTTATAAAGCTGATATGAAAACGTGATTAATGACATTGTATGTGAATAAGTTGAAATTCATTTATTGTAACTAGTTTAAAAGAAATAGTTACTGGCCAAGGCTGTATCCACACCTTTCTAGGGAGCCACAACAGATAGGGACTACTTATATTCTTTCTTTGTAGAGCCAAATATTTGTAAATTCCATTTTATATTTGTATATTTGTCCATTGTATACATGAGGGATCTTATATAGCATTTATCAGAGTTATTTCGAGTATATAATAATAATAATAGAGAGAGAGAGAGAAAAACATTATTTATCTATGCTGCCTAAATACATTAGGTTGCTATCTCACACAGCATACTTATCAATCCGTAATCGGACATATATAAATTACACATACATGGTATAATCAGAAAAAAAAGAGATACAATAATAAGATATAATAAACAATTTTTTTCTCCCCTACAGTTTCCATCCACAATCCATTTCGGTCTGTACAACAAATACAAATGTTTCATTCATTCCTATTTTTCTTTCTCATTTCTGCTCCTCCAATTTCACCCTTTCACAATTTTTCAATTCACCCGATCAACAAATTCGCTCTCCGGAATTCACCCTCCTAGATCCTCTTCAGTGACCCGCTAAATAAATTCAATATTAGACGGCAATGTGAGATCAGACCATCATTCATAGTCACAGCAGTAGATCAGTTTACCAAGAACAAACAAATAGATACATTTTACGAGAATAAGACTAACACATAGATTAAAAGGAAAATATAATAAAAAACCGGTTACAGGAACCACATGAATGGATAAATAACTTTTTAAAAAAATAGTATTAATAAATTAAAATAATTTAATGAATAAATACGTTAAAACACACAAATAGAGAGGTCAACATATTAAAATAAATAAATAAACCAAAGAATAATCTCCAAGCTAATTCCCATGCAGGTGATGGTGTATGATCCCCAGGGAGTCCAAAATAATATTTTCCGCCAAGATCGCAATATCCCCAGTGCTAACACCTAGGCCTTCTCCTTGTTCTATCTGGTATTGTTCCACGAGATCCAAACCAGAGGCCTCTCACGGTGAACTCTCTCTCTCCGAAGTTCTCGCGGAATTTTTCCTTAAGGAATTTTTCATATATTTTCTTTTTTCCCCTTTCCACTCCACCTTTCTGTTCGAGGTGATTACTTTCAATCTTACCGTCGGATCCAAGACAAGAGCCGTGTCTCCGACTTTATTATAAAGATACTAGTGAATCAAAACAAGATCGGGACTAGTTATTAACGAATCAAAGACCCAATTGGTGGAGATGATGATGGCGGACAAGTTTATATTTATTAGCTCACTTTTAAGAAACTAAAAGAATTTATATTTCTCAGAAATTGACTGAACTCCGGAAACGACCTGAAGTCAATCCATCGTTGGATTATGGCTACATATAAGTCATCGTGACTACTCTTAAGTATGGCATAGGAGAGCAATCACCAAAGTTTTGATTTTACATTGCTTACTGTTTAGTTTGAGCCGATTAGCTTAGCTAGTCCAGATACTAACCCAGTAACAGTTGGGTGATGATGTACTTCAAAACTTAATTATTAATTAAACAATTTTTTTTTTTGAAAACTAACTATGAAAATTTTTTTATTGTTTTCAGAAAAACAAAATCGAAGTTTGGACAAGAAAAATTATGCCAGTTGTAGATGGTGAATTATCTTATGCTATAGCAATTTACAGCAGAAGGACAGACGGTATGCCATTCCTTTTTGAAGTGGAAATAAGAAGACTTGGTTTAACTAATCCTGAAGGTTATAAAATGAAAGTAAGTACTTGCTGTAATATATTGATTCAAAGTAAAATCAGACTGGAAATATTAGTAAAAAAAAGAGGTGTGGAAACGTCTTACTACTTTATTAACTTTATATAT
>NW_027107768.1:403781-432591 GCF_000696795.3 Halyomorpha halys | reverse complement strand
AAGATCTAAGATCTAACACGCTTGAACTGCTGTAACATACTGGCTTACAATTGTCCTAATTTTTAACATTCCCTTCCTATCTGTGAGGTTTAAATTCTCCCGAGCTACTCTCCTGTTTTTTCCCTCTCCAATTTTCCACAGACTTTTTCCCATAAATTTTTCCTAGTGACATGATTGTTGCTTATCTCGTCACCGTCCGCCGCCGTGCCCTTGTCGTCCCACCGGATTCCACAAAGCCCGAAAAGGATCTCAAACGGCGAAAACGCCGTAACGGTGTGCACCGAATGATTGCATGCCGCAATTGCCTTTAGCATTGCCACGTCCGGTTCCAGTCCTTGGTCTGCCTGGTACAATCGAAGGTGACCGCTCAGCGTTCCGTGAAGCCGTTCTACGCCTCCTCTACTTTTGCCATATAACATCCAAGTCCTTCATTTCCTTTCGTATCAAATAGTTGTCAAATTCTCTCCCACCATTCGATGAGATGCGTTCCGGAACTCCGTCGAACTGAAACCACAAGCGGAGAGCTGCCAATACTGCTTCCGATGCAAACCTATAGTGCACCTGGTGCGCCATTGCCGCCTTGCTGAAGAGGTCAATCATGGTCACCCATTTGTACCCCTTCCATATAAATGTGTCGATTTGTAAATTTTTGAGTGGTGCATCTGTGGTATGTGTCTTCAACTGTCTTCCTTTGGATGTGTGTCGCACTTAATGCGTAGACGAACCCCGCAGCTTCCTACAACCTCTGATATAGTCTTCCTCATTCCCCATCTTCTCTTTAACACTTGCATAGTCTCATGGATTCCCCGTTGATTTGTCTTACCCTAATGACTCTCTAAGGTGAACGAGAATTCACGTTGTTCTTCTTCCAGAAGGGTTTCCACCATCAGTTTGCAACAAATGAATATCCTGTCCATTCCAATCTGTTCTTCAGCCCTAGCCGCTTTATCTTCTCCCAAACAGTTTCGTTCCTAACACACAGGTGATGCTTTTCTCCAGGCTTCGAAGCAATATTCAACATTCTACAGATCTGGTCATTCTTCACGCCTGGTTGCGACCATACTCACTAATAATTTTGGTCATTCCGGTGGTTTTCGTCTTCCAAATAATGTGTCTCTTCTTGTTAATAATTATGTCCTCCATTTCCTTTACGTTCCCTGGTCTTTCTTCAGCCAAACTCTCGTTATTCGAAGATTCTTCCCTACCATCTTCTTCCGATTCATCCTGGTCTTCATCTCTGGGCGTCCATTCCCTCATGACACCGGACGGTTCCCCATTTTCTTGTTCCACGGCGTTCGTGGTAATTGCTCGAGACAACCAATCGGCCACCACATTTTCTTTGCCCGGTTCATATATAACCTCCATGTTATATTGGGCTAGAAGCTCCTTCCAGCGAGTTATCCTAGCTGACGATTCCTTCAGTTTTCCCACCCACTAGAGTGGTCTGTGGTCAGTATGTAACTTGAACCTTTTCCGAACACATATGGTCTAAATTGATCAACGGACCACACTATTCCCAGGAGTTCTCGCTCCATTGCGCTGTATCTACTTTCCGTATCCGGCTATATGGCGCCTGCTAGCGTCGGAACTGCGCGTTCTCCCCTATCACCCTCCTGAGACAGCACCGCACCTAGCGCATACTCACTCGCATCTGTGGTTATCGTGAATTGCCGATTTAAATGTGGAAAAGCTAGTACCGGCTCTTGCTGCAACCTCTCCATACACCGTCTGATATTGTCCTCCATCATCGGGTTGACGATCATCTTCCTGCCTTTCTTAAGTTGGTTGTTGAGTGGAACGAGATACTCCGCCATTTCTGGAACATACTTCCTGTAATATTTTAGAGTTCCCAACAACCTCCGAATTCCTTTTATGTCACTAGGTACTGCCATTTTCTGGATAGCTGAAACTTTATCCGGGTCTGGTTTAACTCCCTCCCTAGAAATCGTGTGACCCAAAAAATTTATTTGTTCCTACCCCAGCGCCGACTTTTCCCCCGACAATTTGACCCCAAAATGTCTTATTCTCTGGAACACGCTATTGTGTGTTCGACAAGTGTCGCACGTGTTCAACTTTGTTCTTACTAAACACTAGGAGGTCATCCATGTAAATCTGACAAACGGATTCGTCAATTCCTCTCAGAAACTCGTCCATCTTTATTCTCTTCTTCTCCAAGGGTTAGGCATGTTTTTTGGTCGATAATATTCCATTTGAGTCCACCCCGGCTCCTCTACTACCATTTGGGCCTCCACCTCTCTAGTGCTTGTATCTTTAAGATCTTGAGCAATTTCCACAAATGAAGCGCTCTCATGTAAATCCCTTCTTCTTCCGTAGCTCTTTCACCAATTGAATCCTTAGGACCGGAATTGCATCCGACCCTGTACCTGGATTGTTTCCATCATCTCACTTAGTTTATCAGCGATTCTGTTGTAGCGTGCCAATAGTTCCGCGGCATACTGCCCACGAGACTGTTTCGGTTTCTTTTTCTCTCTAATAATCATGAATATGTCCTCTTCTGGGGCTCATCGTCCTTCTCCGATCGCCCTCTTTAATCTCTGCTTAATAACTATCCAAGGGGTCTCTTCGTCGGCCTGAATCTGATGACCAACATGCCCTCAATATATCTCCCAGTTGCTAGTAACGTCCTGGAGCACATGATCGTCCACAGCCTTAGACCTTAGACCTAATTGCTACAACTCAACCACGGAAATTTGGCTTGACCCGTGGCAAGGGAACTACGGATGCGCTACTGAGAGTGCGTTGGGACGTGGAAGAGATGGAGGAGAAATATGTCTTATTGATCATGTCTGAAATCTCTTCCGCCTTCGACAACTTTTGGTGGCCCCGTGTACTCCAGGGGTTGAAAGAGCTCGACACCCCCAGTTATCTATACTTCCTCGTAGGTAGTTACCTGAATAACAGGATTGTCAGGATCAGGGATAACTACTACGAGTTCAAGAGAAAAATCTAACGAGGATATCCGCAGGTTTCGGTTCTAGGACCAGCTCGGTGGAAACTAGTATTCGATTAGTTGCTCGGGAAACTAGAGGACAAGGGGTTCCTTTCTACGACCTACATCGACGACCTGGCAGTCATCGTGGCCAAGAACAGCAGATCCAGACTAAAGACAGAAGCGGTGAGGTCAGTCTCGTAGGAGAGTGGTGCGTGAGGAAGTCAAGTATGGCAGCAGCCAAGACTCAAGCCATACTCATAAGAGGCTTCATGGACAGGGCTCATCCTGTCACCCTGGATATCCAAGCAGAGAGGGTTAGACCGGGTGAGGAGATGACATATTGGTGTGAGGATAAGAAATAGATTCGATGCCACTTCTCACCTGGTGTATTTATAGGACAGGGTCACCCTGTCACTCAATGGATAATTAGGATATGGGGTGCATTTTGGGGCCTCAGGTACCCCGCAACGATTGGCGTATTCTGAGGTACGCATCCACTGCGTTGAGCCGAAACCTCACGCAGACACAGAAGAGAAGACTGGCCACCATACAGAGATAGGCTCTGCTGAGGGTTACGAAGACATACAGAACGGTGACACATGAAGCGTTGCACACGTGGGACCGTATTGCTGTATCTGCTTACCCCTGTTTGATCCCAACTTTCTATATACAATTGTCCCAATTTTTATCGTTCGCTTCCTATCTGTGAGGTTTAAATTCTCCTGAGCTACTCTCCTGGCTTTTTCCCTCTCCAATTTTCGGATACTTTTCGTCAATGATATTCTCGTTCAACTTATGATTCTCTATCGTTCCCTCGGCATGGTCTTTACAATATAAAAATAATCTCGCTGAGTTTATCTTGAATTCTGTTATAGCCTGCCCGGAGTTCTGCGGCATAATGCCCACTAGACTGTCTCGGATTTTCGTTTCTCTGAACATCATGAATATATCCTTCTCTGGGGTCCACCGAATGCCTTCTTTAATTTTTCTTTGATGACCCTCCACCCTCTTTATCTGCTTGAATCAGATTTAGGATACTTCTTTTTACTCGGGGGGGGGAGAGGAAGAGAAACCTTGCCTTGAGGTCTAGCGTGGTAAAAATTGCTGCTCCACCTAATCTATACAGAATGTCCTCAAATCTAGGGATTGTGTATATTTCATCGATAGTATTTTCACCCAGTTTACGACAATCGATAATCATCCTATATTTTTCCTCTTCTTTGTCTGGTGCATTATTCTTTCTCACTGCCCAAAACGGACTACTATTAGGTGATGTGCTGTCTACGATTATCCCTTGCTTCTTGAGGTTCTCTATCTACTCCTTAATATGATTTCGGAGTGCCTGCAGATACCGTCGCTCCTTCCATATATCACTCTGTTCGGCTTTAGCGGGATTTCGTGAACCGTCCTTCCTGTGGCACGAGAGGTTCTTCCTTCATTAACAGAAATACCGTCATACTCGTTCATGATGGAGTCTTTCCAACTTTTGTCCTGCGTCATTGTCCTAAATCGCGCCCTAGAGTCCTTTACCTGCCACTGAAACTCATACTTTCGTCCCTCAGATTCTAATTTCTCACTCGTGCTCCAACCTTCGCTAGTAAATCACAGCCTATGATCACTGGGCTTTTTCCCACCACATGGACTATCAGATTCTTTCTCTTGCTTCCCAATTCACCTAATTCCATTTCTATCTCCCTTTCCATACTGTAGGGTTGACCTAGAGTAACTAATTGGCAACCTGAAGTGCCCCTCTCCACCACTCAATTTCTCCAGCGCTTCTCGGGATGCGATCGTATTAGAGCTCCCAGTATCTATGAGTTATCTGAATCCTACTCTTAATCGAATAATAGACAGACCCCCAGTCACTTTCTTCACGTTGTTACTCACCAATGTCGACTCTCTTCCGGTACGCATCTCAAATCTCCTCGGTCCACCTTTTTTTTTTCCTTTTCTCCTGTCCTCTTCCCAGATCCCTTCCTTCTGCTAAAGTCCCTGAGACAGCCGACACTTTTGTGGACTCGCTTGCGGATTCGTTTCTTTGCTGGGGTACTCTTCTCAAGATGCGGAGGCACTAAAAGCAGCGATAGTCTGCCGAGTAAAGAGAAATATCCTAAATCAAATTAAGGTGGACGAACAGACCCCTTCGAGAGTTATCAAGGAGTGATTAAAGAAAGCGCTAGGAGGAGGCCGGTAGGCCCCAGAAAAGGAATTCATGATGATTAGAAAAACAAAAGGGCCTAAACAGTGGGCAGTATGCCGCGGAACTCTTGGCATTTCTGATAAACTAAGCGCAATAGTGGAAACAATCCAGGTACAGGGTTCGATGCAATTCCAATCCATAGTACTAAAAGTTCAATTAGCAAAAGACCTGGGGAAGAAGGAGGGATTTCCGAGACTGCTCTCGTTTGTGGAATGTATTCAAGATCTCATAGATACAAGCGATAGAGAGGTGGACCCAAGTGGAAGTAGAAGAGTTGGACCCAAATAGATTATCAACGGCCAAGAAACATGCTCAACCCCCGGAGAAATAGGGAGTACAAGGATAGCGGTAGGAAGAAAACGCAAAACCCAGAACTAGCAGTCGGCTTGAGGACCGCAAGTGCCACGAATGTGACAAAATTTCTGGAAGAAGAGGACCCCAGAGAAAAATCGAATCCGCAAATGAGTTCACAGAATCATCAGAAGCCTCAGAGATAGAGCTAGAAGAAAGGGGCCCGGGACGAGGACAGAAGAGCAGGAGGAACGCGAGTAGGCGGACCGAGGATGAAAGAAGGACCGGAGAGGAGATTTAAGAGGCGTACCGGCAGAGTGGCGACAGCACATTGGTGAGCAACTGTGTGAGGAAAGGGAGCGGCGGTCTGCCTGTCATTCGAGTAAATGAAGTCAGATGCCTCGTGGACACTGGAAGCTCTAACACTATTGAAAACTATAAAGCGCTAGAGAGGCTGAATGAAAGAAGAGTGCTTCCTGCTGCAGGTCCAGGCGAGTCAATGGCACATAGTTACCCTGGATGGGCCCTGTAGCGTGAAAGGAAAAGCAGAGATTGGGTTGTGTAAGTAGGGAGTAAAAGGGGCTAGTTTGATAGTCCATGTGATACAGAAGATGCCCAGGGAATACCAAGGTTCGGAGATATTCTCTATAGGCTGGGTGGGGCCAGAATACTTAGTACTTTGGATCTTAAGGTGGGATATCACCAGATCAGGATGCACCCAAGAAACCAGCACAAGACCGCGTTTACTTTTGAGAGGGGCCACTAAGAGCTCACGCGGATGCCGTTTGGTTTAAAAAACGCGCCTATCACCTTCCAAAGACTTAATGGATGGTGGACCCCAGAAGAGGACATATTTGTGATGATTAGGGAGACAAAGAATCCAAGACAGTCTGATGGGCAGTATGCCGCGAAACGTCTGGCCCTCTACAACAGAATCGCCGATAAACTCAGCGAAATGATGGAGACAATTCAGGTACAGGGTCGGATGCAATTCCTATCCAGTGTACTAAAGATTCAGTTGGCAAAAAAGCTGAGGAAGAAGGAGGGAATGTCGAGAGGACGCTGAACAGGGATAGAAGGCTATGGCAAGCAAAGCCTAGAAACAGCAATCGGCGAGAGGACCGAAAGTGCCATGGGTGTGGAAAAACGGCCCGTACTCGATTTTTCAAATGCGAAAACGAGGGGCACATTGCGAGACAATGCCCTTACGTATATCGCTGACAAGGATCGGGCCAGGTGGACCCGATAAAAGTCAACGCTCAGAGTCTAAGGCTGAGAAGAGTACACCAAAGAAGAAATGATTCCGCACGTGAGTCCACAGAAATGTCGGAGGCCTGTGAGGTAGAATTAGAAGAAAATGAATCAAGAAGAGGACAGAGAAGCAGGAGGAACTTATGGATACCTACCGAAGAAGAGAGGAGAATCAGGGAGGAGATCAGAGGATCAGAGTTGCGTATCAGCAAAGAGGCCACCGCACATTAGTAAATAACAATATGAGGAGAGAATACGACGATCTGTCAATCATCCGAGTAAAAGGAGGAAGGAATAAGGTGCCTCGTAGATACAGGGAGCTCCAATACCATCGTGGACCGAGAAGTGCTGGAGAAGCAGAGTGGTGAGAGAGGGTCGCTCCTTGTCCGGGTCTGTCCGGGTCTTGTCCGGGACGTCTAGTTACCCTAGGTGGGCGCTGTAGCTCGGTTCGCCATAATCTGGGTATTATCCCACATCACAGCGTTCCCCACATATACATGGTTGATCTTTCCAAGTTTGGACGCGTCCCTCAGTGCTTTGTAAATTCACTCCTCCTTAATGCCTGGTTACGACCAATGGTAATGTTACTCTTGCCATATTCGGAACGCTCCATCTTTATCAAACTAGAGGTCCTAGTCTTCCAGATAATTTGCTGTATTTTATCACTTATTATTTCCCCCAGCTCCTTCATCTCCTGTGATCTTCCCTCCTTGTCCTCTGATGACCCTTCCCTGGTGTCTTGTCCCACCGTTTCTTGTTGTACATCCTCCCCAGGTATGCACTCACGCAGAAACTAACTCGCGTTTCCTTAAGGGCCCGCCTGGTCATCCTATAGGCGGTTTTGTCCTATAATTTGTTTTCTTCAGAATATAAATTGTTGCGGCATCCAAAGGTCCCGGGTTTCGGCACCACTTAAGTTTCTTCTGGATCAGAATAATACTAAAAGAAGGAAAAAAGGGTTTTGAAACACTGCACTCGATGGCAACTTTGATACTGAACTTTATAGAACTTTATTTATTAACCCCCTTATATATGAATTTGATCAGCAGATCTGATTTGACCTGTCAGATAACAATAGCGCTCAGGTCTTAACTCTCCCCCACCAGTTTACATTTTCCAGCAACTATCGGTATAATCTACAAATATGAAACATAATGTTAAAAGCAATATTATAATAATAAAAAAAAATTGACTGTTACCTCCTTCTCTGCCCATGTAGACATAACTAAACGCTAGGTGGTAGATTATAATAACTAAACAATAACAATAGAATAACGAAATTAATAAAATAAATGACACGAGAGCAAAACATAATAATTATACAATAAAACTCACATTTCATTACAATTGTCGACAAATCAAAACATAAAAATATACATAGAAATAAAAAAATCTTTATATATAAACCATATGTGTTAACTGGTATTGAGTTTTGATTTCCGAAAAATTGCATTTACCGGAATATAGTTGACAATAGCATTTGCTCTATTCACAGTGTCTGGCAAAATGGTGGGTTTTGCACAGAGATTTTGCTGATGCGACATGCTGTTAAAGGATATACTTTATTTTCTTGATGGGAAGCACTTTTCTCACATATATTACAAATTATAAGGTGTTTTTATAAGTTACAGCCTTAGTCAGCTATTACTTCGATGTCAGCTGACTGAGGAGATCAGCTGATCGCACGTATATAAAGAGATGTACTGAACCCAATAAAGTTAGTATGTTACAGCAGTTCACACGTGTTACATCTTATTCTTTCTTCTGTCAGATTTACATGGATGACCAGTAAGAGCGAGATTGAACACGTGCGACACTTGAATAGCGTGTTCCAGAGAATAAGACATTTTGGGCTCAAATTGTCGGGAGGGAAAGTCGGCGCTGGGGCAGGAACAAATAAAATTTCTGGGCCACACAATTTCTGGGGAGGGAGTTAAACCAGACCCGGATAAAGTTTCAGCTATCAAGAAAATGGCAGTACCTAGTGATATAAAAGGAATTCGGAGGTTGTTGGGGACTCTAAATTATTGCAGGAGGTTTGCTCCAGAAATGGAGGAGTATCTCGTTCCCCTCAACAACCTACTCAAGAAAGACAGGAGCATAATCGTCACCCCGATGATTGGTACTAGCTTTTCCAGATTTTAATCGGCAATTCACGATTACCACTGATGCGAGTGAGAATGCACTAGGAGCGGTGCAGTCTCAGCAGGGGGATGGCGGAAACCGCCCGGTGGCGTATGCCTGCAGGCGCCTTACAGAGACGGAAAGTAGATACAGCGCAATGGAGCGAGAACTCTTGGGAATAGTCGATCACTTTAGACCATATGTGTTCGGCAGAAAGTTCAAGATACATACTGACCATAGACCACTCCAGTGGGTGGGAAAACTAAAGGAATCATCAGCAAGGATAACTCGCTGGAAGGAGCTTCTAGCACAATATAACATGGAGGTTTTATATAAAACGGGCAAAGAAAATTTGTTGGCCGATTGATTGTCTCGAGCCATAACCACGAACGCCGAGGAACAAGAAAATGGGGAATCGTCCGGTGTCATGAAGGAATGGACGCCCAGAGAGGAAGACCAGAATAAAGCCGAAGAAGATGGTAGGGAAGAATCTTCGAATAACGACAGTTTGGCTGAAGAAAGACCAGGGGATAAAGAGGAAATGGAGGAAATAATTAAAGACAAGAAGAGACAAATTATTTGGAAGACGAAAACCACCGGAATCACCAATATTAAACATAGTGAGTACGGGAGAAGTAATATAACGACTATCTGGTCGGAACCAGGCGTGAAGAATGACCTGATCTGTAGAATTTTGAAGAATTCTTCGAAGCCTGGAGAAAAACATCACCTGTATGTTGGCAACGAAATCGTTTGGGAGAAGATCAAGCGGCTAAGGCGTGATGAACAGATTGGAATGGACCGGACATACATCCGTTTTAAATTGATGGTGGAAACCCTTCTGGAAGAAGAACAACAAAGAGAAGTCACCTTAGCGTATCATCAGGGAAAGACAAATCACCGGGGAATCCATGAGACTATGCAAGCGTTGAAGAGAAGATACTTTTGGTGGGGAATGAGGAAGACTATATCAGAGGTTGTAGGAAGCTGCGAGGTTTGTCTACGCAAGTGCGACACACATCTGCCTAAAGGAAGGCAGGAAAAGACACCTACCACATATGCTCCACTCAAAGATTTACAAATCGACACATTTACATGGAACATTTATTACATGTACCCCAATGGGTGACCATGATTGACCTCTTCAGTAAGGCCGCAATGGCGCACCAGGTGCTAGATAGGTCTTCAGAAGCATTATTGGCTGCTCTCCGCTTGTGGTTTCAGTTCTACGGAGTTCCCGAACGCATCTCATCGGATGGTCCACCATTCTCTTCCAAGAGAATTTGACAACTCTTTGATACGAAAGGAAATGAAGGACCTAGATGTGATATGGCACCTCAACACACCAGGACACCCCAAAAGTAGAGGAGGCGTAGAGCAGCTTCACGGAACGCTGAGCAATCACCTTCGATTGTACCAGGCAGACCAAGGGCTGGAACCGGACGTGGCAATGCCTAAGGCGATTGTGGCATACAATCATTCTGTACATACAGTTACAGGATTTTCACCATTTGAGGTACTCTTTGGGCTTCGAGGACATCAGCGGGACTACAATGGCACGGCGGCGGACGGTGAGGAGATAACCAACAATCATGTCACTAGGAAAAAGCTATGGGAAAAAGTCCGGGGAAAATTGGAGAGGGAAGAAAACAGGAGAGTAGCTCGGGAGAATTTAAACCTCACAGATAGGAAGAGAATGATAAAAATTGGGACAATTGTATATAGAAAGTTGGGATCAAACAGGGGTAAGGAGATACAGCGATACGAGGGACCATTCAGGGTGATAATAACAGAACATAATGTTATAACTATTGAGAGCATCAGAGAACCCAAAAAGCGCAGGACCGTTCATATTGAACAACTTAAAATCCCACTAACCGAAACACCTGCGCAAGAGTAATCCGGTGTGTCCTCATCTCAACTTATCTGTTGTGTTATGTTTTCTTAAGTGGAGATTAATTTTTAAACGAGGAGAGCAGCTGATCGCATGTATATAAAGAGATGTACCGAATCCCATGAATTTAGTATGTTACAGCAGTTCACACGTGTTACATCTTATTCCTTCTTCTCTTTTTTGACATTTGGCTTTCGCCGATACTTAACTTATAATTGAAAGTATAATAATAAGTTAAAATGAAAAGAAAAAAAAGGTTATTGTACGTTTATTATAATTAAGATAAGAATGTTTTTAGTATAACAATTAACTGTATTTGGGAAGAGTTTCTAAGAAAATAAGCCCATATTTATACTTCTACTTTTCAACCCACTTTTTTTATATATATATTTTTGTTTGTTTTATAATAGTGAAACTATATCTAATGAGTATGAAAATATATCATTGTAATTTAAAACGATAACAGATAAATAATATCCAATCCTTACACCATATTTATTTCTTATGTTTTCAGGATTTGTATTCTGACAAAAATCTGAATGGTGTTTATTTGCCTGCTAATAATATCTCAGTGAGAGTAAATCCTACAGGTAAATAGATTATTTTAATATTGAATAGAATACATTGTTAATTTATTTTTTTCACTAGTTATGATATCCTTGCTCAGTTAATACTTGTGTTGCTCAGTTAATGAGTCATACCAAAGCTAAGGTTCAGGTATGAATGCGGCTGAAAATCTCCTGTTCTATTTACTATAGATCAATTCTTGAGTCGGGATACCGTTGATATTGATCTTGGGCACACTCAGCCTCAAAATGTACATGTTTGTCTCTTTAAATGGTTGAGAAAATCACAAAAACAAAATATTGTATGAAACTCAATTTAGGTATTGAAGGTTGGCATATCCCTGAAATTTTAAATTTATTTGGTCAAAATCGACTTACCAGAAGTGCCACTTTATTTTATTGGATTTTACTATTAATTTTTTTAACAACCCACTCTAAAACGGCTCCAATGATTTTTATTAAACTTGTTATAATAATGTACGATGGTATTTATATATTACAGTATGTATGATATTTACCATAAATAGGTATGATGTTGTATCATTAAACTGGTATTTTTTATCAGTTTAATCATTTCTTTATTGAAATGTCTGACAGAACCTTAATGCCGAATTTTCAAAATGGCTTCCTCTCAATTTTCCCTATTTCAAATAATTAAGTAATACAAAATCTGGCGAGATGCATAACACAACTTTCACTTACCGTGTTTCATTGAGTCGCAATTAACTCTTCTTAGTGTTGAGAATATATGTGTTTAATTTGATCTGTTGGCGGCTTACCGTGTTAGACTTCACAGGAGATCTTAACAAGATATGTTCAGGCAAAGGCTTATACTAATACACTATACACACTACAATACACTACTACAATACCAGTAGTGTAGAGTATGAGGAATGAATCTGGAGTACTATCGGTAGCGGAATAAGAAACTAAGGTACCGCAGGAATGTATACTATGAATAGAAGGATGGAACCCCAGTTTTGTGTGGGGAAAGAATTCAGATGAGAAGATGAAGGTTACTTTTTATGATTTATTAACAACTCTTGTGTAATAAGTAGTAGTTATGTAATTGGACACGTTCACGGCAGAATCATATAGAAAGATAAATAAATGTAGATAGAAAAAAGCAGAATCAGAATTTGTACATTAAAGAATAACACTAAAATAAGCAAAATTTTTAAAATAAAATAAAAAAAAACAATCACATCCATACTTATTTGTACAATATTTACTCGCCCTATAGATCCGCAAGTCCACTCTATCCGGAACACATAATAAATACCGGATACCGGTATGCAAATAGACAAAATACTGTACTAAAAAAGATACTTTAGAGCAAGCTTTTTTGAAAATTCAGCGTTTAAGCTTTGCCAGACAATTTCAATGAAGATGAGACCAAGCTGGTATAAAATACCATTTAATTGTGCCAACTTATGATAAATACCATTCATTATGAAATAAATTGTACATTATTACAAGTTTAATCGAAATATTCATGATTATTTTCGAGAAAATAGCACGCACACACGAGTAGCAAGTCTCCCACCGGCGCGACCCCAGGTGGCGGATAGGGGATTCTCACCAGATATGGTGGGAACCGTGGAAATAAAATACCCGGGGTGGACCAAAACTAGAATCAAATCCAGGCGCGACGGTTCCTAGAATAGGCGGCGTGCTGGTCAGCGTCTGTTTCTCAGGCTAGAGGCGACTGTAACAAAACCTGGCAGGAGGTATAAAATGCGAAAATAAAAAAGTGTGTTATGGAAAATAACGTCAATTGGGCTACGGTGCAGGGGCACGGAACCCCAGTACTGGCGTCGGTAGGGAATGCGAAAGCGGGTTCCCAGGCGTCGTTATCGTACAACCGCAGTGCTGCAATGGTGTGAGACTTGGCCATTGTGGCATCTAATGCCACAAGACTAACCACAAACGAGGTGACGCAAAATCTTGGGAGCAAAATTAAACAGCTTCTCTCCTTCTTTCGCACCAAGAATAATGTTCATGGTAAGATAAGGAGCTTCGCATGCGAAATCCAACTATACTTAGAAAAGTTAGAAACAGCTGCCCTCCCTATCAAAACTGCAGACGACCATACCCAAACAAAGGAGGTAAGTCCACTTAGGAAGAATGCTGTTAAATCAGAGGGAACAGTAACCACACATTCTTTGGCGGGCGAAAATAGGAGGAACATGAATAATACCGCACAATCCAATGCTCAAGTTGTGCATCATAATGTAGATCGCCCTTCGAGATCTAATGCAGTTCGAGAACTGGTTGTTATCCGTATACGAGAAAGACTCAAAGTTCCAAATAAATATGGACACATAGCTCGGAACTGTGTTGGAAAGGATTGCGCCTTCCTATGTCGAAACTGTGGTAAAGCAGGTCACAAAGCTAGTTATTGTGACCAGAAATCTCAATGCGCATTATGTGCGGGAAATGGTGATGCTGACCACCCCAGGGGAAGTATTAAGTGCCCAGCTTTCCGCTCAGCATTGAAAACAATGACGCAAATCCAACAACATCGTAGATGAGGATATTCCAGTTGAATTTGAACCATGCCCAGGATCTCCTTTACCAAACGGTACGGAAACACCACATTGACGTCGCTATTCTCTGCGAACAATATAAAAATTTAGGTGGCAACTCGTGGGTAGCCGATGTCAGTGGTAAAGCTGCTATTTGGGCCTGTAATTCCCAAGCTATTCAGGAAATTAATACTATATCGCACTCCGGCTTTGTAAGGGCGAAGATCAACGACGTATACTTCTTTAGTTGTTACGCCTATCCCATTATCACAAACGAAGACTTTTCAAATTTGTTGAATCACATTGTCTTACAGGCTAGTTGCCATAATCCAGCTATCATAGCTGGTGATTTCAACGCATAGGCAACGGAATGGGGAAGTAGAATAACAAATCGACAGAATGAAGTTCTCCTGGATGCTTTCGCACAACTAAGTGATATGATCCTTAAGAACACCGGAACAAACCCAATGTTTACTAGCGCAGGAAGATCATATATCGTCGATTTGACGTTTGTGAGTGGTCGCCTGCAACGGATCGCAACTTGGAAGGTTTGTGGATTTTATACAACAGTGATCACCAGGCTATATTGATTACACTGGATACGCCTACAAGAAAGAAGAGTTTTCGATGGAGAACAATGGCTGGAATACGGAGATTTTCGATGGCATTCACTTAAATGCTCGAGGATGAGTGTGAAATGAAAGGGTCAGCTGAGGAAAAGGCGCGTATACTGAAACTGGATGACATCGCAGCCTGTGCCAATGCCCTGGATGTCAGACTGTCGAGGAAATCGCGGAACACGTGTTTTTCACTTGCATTCGGTTTGCTCGGGAGAGAAGAGAATTGCAGAGAGTGTGTGGAGGACGCGTCACACCAGAAAACGTGGTTAGCTATATTCTACTCTCAGACCAGCACTGGAACGCAGTGAAGAGATTCATCACAGTTGTCCTCAAGTCGTTTTAGTGGTTAAAAATCCCACACACGGTACGGGCCTATCCGTGTTTTTTTAAGATTTCCACCGACCCTCGTAAAAAAACACAAAAAAAAACACAAGCTCTTCTCGTAACTAGCATGAACCAAACGGAGTTCATCACCGTCAGGGTAGTTAGGCACGTCTCAATGTTCATACGGAGTATATATTAGCACAAGTCTGATAAACTAGCATCTTTTTCGGGACGTTTTATTTCAAACGTTGGAGGTCCCTGAGAAAGTAGCCGAAGGCTTCTTGCTACTGTTGTTCCCTCCATTATGTTATATGCAGCTCCGATTTCGAAAGAAGCTATGGTTACCAAATCATAAAGGAGACAGAAAGATGGCTTCAGTTTATCGCAGAGTTTCTTTAAGGACAGTTAGTGCTTTTCTACTTGTGTCCTACAAAGCAATGTAACTAACCCACCAGATAACGTTGTAAGCAACATGCTGCGATCAGATCTGCTTTGGGGCGCAGTGAAGAGATTCACCAAAGTCGTCCTAAAGAGATTGAAAGGGCTAGAAGGCTTGACTGTCATGGAAACGTGAAAATTGTGCTACGAAAACGAGGTGGCACTCAGTCAAAGGAGAAAGCAGTTATGAGATATAGTTTGGAAAAAAAATTGTGAGCTCACGAATTAATCAAGACCGAGAATCTTCATAAAACGATTAAAGGTGAAGTGATCTCAATCCGGACGCTGTATGATCAAGTATCGAGAATTGATGAAAATCCAGAACGGTTATTAGCTGGAAACAGTTGTGGAACTCAGACTAAGTCGAGTTTGCGACCTCAACATGAAGAGTCTCGACTATTAACATCAGGTATTCGAGAGGAAACTGATGAAGACAGGATGATAACTAACGGCCAGGAAAAAACAGATGTCTCAGCTACGGGTAAAACGAATTCAGGTAATGAACCTGTTAATCAATGGCAAAGGGTGAAAAAGAAAAGGAAAAAAAAAAGAACAAAGAGCAGAGGATCAAATAGGAATAAAACCTGCCCAACCAGATGCTTTAATGGTAATGGCAAAGCAGGGCTTATTTTCTGCCAAACTAAAAGATGATCCTGATCTCCGGAATATTGGAAATAACGTGCAAAAAATTCGAAAGTGTAGCATGGATAATCTCTTTTTGGTTTTGGATGGAAAATCAAAAGAAAAGATGGAACAAATTCGTACTGTGATAACAAAGAAAACGACCTACAAAGCGGAAGAGAGACTCTTGCATTTGAATTAGAAGACCTCGCTGAACTTAAATCACTTCACAAGGCTTACGTTAGCAAATAGACAGCAGTAGTTGTATTTTCTACAGAACTGGCAAGAAAAGCTATAGAAAAGGGGAGCATCCGAGTTGGTGGGATACACAGCCGGGTAAGTGGAAAAAATTATCCCCAGACAAGCCGCAGATACTTCGACTATGGTCACTTGATGATATAATTTAAGGGACCTGAATGAACAAAACTCTGTTTGAGCAGCAGAAACAGCAGGGACCCAACAGGCAACTTTATTTGCCTAATCTATCAGTGTGCGGTTTGAAGCAATTACTAAGCCCCGAAAATGAGGTTTTTTAAACCTTAACCAATGCGAAGTTGCCCGGGTCCTCTGCAGGCAAACTATCAGGGAAACGGACACCGACGTTGCTGTATTATGCGAGCAGTATAGAGACGTCAATGAGCCCTGGATGGAGGACCTTAGTGGTTGAGCAACGAATAGTAGTGCACGACGAGAGAAGGCCAGCGCTCCGAGAAGAATCTAAGCATAGGTACTGGGTATATCGAAATTGAGTGCATTGCAAAAGAAGAAATCGTGGGACGAATTTATTTCACAGGAATCAGAGAAGAATCTCTGGGGTATCCCATGTAGGGTGGCATGGGCAAGGTTAAGCCGTTACAGTTGATGGCGGCTATTAGAGTGAGAACTGCCCAAGCAACCACCCTGGAGGAACGAGGTATATAGACTACAATAGGCTGCAAAGATGTATATAGACTATACATCCCTAGGGATGATCCGTCCCAGGATAGTGAAGATGATGGAATGGTTAGACGCACTAGGTTATACCCACCAGGTACCGACCAATGTCCACCATGGGATATATGGCATCTTTGTCTAGCCGTCGACAGGCAAATGTTTGGAAGAGCTCCAGGACTGAATAGCATAGAAGCTGCAATCTTCAAGAACAGTGTCCCTTATATCGAGGAGGAGTTGTCGAATATATTCAACGAGTGTTTGGATAAGGGACACTTTCCAAACAAGAGAAGGATCGCAGACTTGAGACTGCTCAACAAGAGAGGTGACAAGCGCATAAGGAAACGCCAAAAGCCTACCGACCTATATGCCTCCTCCCAGTAGCTATTAAGGTTCTGGAGCACATGGTCGCCATAGCCTTAGACCAATCCTAAGTGCTGCAAGACATCCATGGCAATTTGGATCTACCCGTGGCAAGAGAACTCCGGATGCGCTGCTGAGAGTGCGTAGGGACGTGGAGAAGAGGGCGGAGAAATACGTGTAATCTATATTCCCCTGTAGGTAGTTACCTCAATAACAGGAGTGCCAGGATAAGGGTAACTATTACGAAGTTGAGAGAAAAATCGAAAGAGGATGTCCGCTAGGTTCGGTCCTAGGTCCAGCTCTATGGAAGCTTATATTCGATGAGTTCCTTGTCACAGTCTACGCCAGCGATCATCGTGGCCAAGAGTAGTAAAACCTGACAGAAGCAGACAGGTGCGCCAGTCTCATAAGAGAATGTTGTCCAATCACCGCAGTCTGAGAATCAAAATCTGCAGTGATCGACTTTTTATATGAAATACTGGTTCTGAATTATAATGAAGTGGACTATATTTGGTGGTTTTAATATAATGAGACAAGGTTAATAATGATGTGCCTCTATTCTGCATGACTTAGACCTTAGATGTATGGTTTGACCAAAAAGGTTACAATGCTAATATTAGTTAGGCTAGTTAGATAAATTTTGATTATGGAATACATTAATGAAAGATATTACAATTTACTTGATGGTTGGTTACTGATGTGGAGCTTCTGTAGATCTTGGAGGTTATCTCTTGTTCTGTTTTCAGTGTTGTCATCTTGTCTCTGTTCCCAGCCTGGCTGTGTTGATCAAACTATTCAATCACCCTGAGTGATAGCTGACGACCAGCAAAATGTAGTTGCCCTAGGTAGCCTGTGGGTTCATCCATGGGTTAGTTCTCCCCCATATGTGGTACCTGTTCACTGTCTCAAGGGGTACTTGTCCACACTGTGGGTACTTAACTACTCAGCTACTTCTTTTTTCTCCCACAAGATGGCAGTATTTTCAGCTGACCTTAAATATGTTTTACGGGGCTTCCGTAAACAAGTGGTGTGTGAAGAGAAAGTTGAGTAAGGCAGCAGTTAAGAATCAGGCCATACTCATAAGAGGCTCCACGGACAGGGCTCATCCTATTACCCTGGATATCCAAGGAGAGAGGGTTAGCCCAAGTCCGGGTGAGGAGGTGACATATCTTGGTGTGAGGATAAGGAGAACATTTGATGCCACTTCTCACCTGGAGTATCTAAAGGACAGGTTGACCCTGTCACTCAATGGATTAAGCAGGATAGGGGGTGCTTTTTTGGGGCCTCAGGTACCCTGCAACAATAATCATGTATAAAGGTGTGATCTTGGGTCTACTTGGAGAAAATTCTTCCCCACTGTGCTTTCTGGATTGAAGGCTAAGTGAGTCCTCCCGGACAAATGGGTCTCACAGATCCTAACAGGACACGGTGGGTTCCGGGGAAAGCTGCTTAGCTTTAGAAAGAACATCGACCCTTGGTGTCCCACGTGCGTAGTTCCTGAAACAGCAGAAAAGGTAGTAGTATATTGCTCCGCCATGGAAGGATACCAAGCCAGGCTGTCGAAAAAGACCAGGATTTTCGCCCAGGTCGAGTCTGACTTTCCCCGTTTGATGGAAGTCCTCTCCTTCTTCAGGGAGTTTATTTACGGGTGGAAGGAGGTAGTGGTCCCCACTCATTTCACAATGGGAAGGGCTTGACCACCCGACATCGGCGAGCCACCGGAAGAAGAGGGAGCTGACCAGGAGAGAGACCAGGAGGGCTGGACCAGGCTGGTAAACTGCTGAAGGCAACCGGACGGGTGCAGTGGACAAGGTGCAGCCGCATCAGTAAGGAGCTTAACGCGCTGAGCTGCACTACAATTAAAATTGTTCCCTATAATAATCAAAATAACCCCCCCCCCTAACATTATAATTGTACAATAATAATTTTGTAAAATAAAAAAAAAAATTGTTGATTTTTGGGAGGAGTGGCTCACGCAAACCCCAGCGCACTACACCACTGCTGCCGCACTACGTATGCCATAAATGGCAAGGGAGAGGAATTTACAAAAAGAAAAAAATACGTGAGGATGGCCTGAAAAACAATTATGGCCAGACTGAAAAGTTCGAACTTGTCGACCCCGAGCTCTCTTGAATTGGTAGAAAACAAGTAGTGGCCATCTATCCGCCAACCTTCAAGAGCTTCAAATCCTCCTCTACATCGTCCAGCCATCTGATCCGGGGGCGTCCTTTTTTCCGTTTTCCATCTGGTTTGCCATAAACCAACTTTTTGGGTATCCTTTTATCAGACATCCTCTCACCGTATCCTAACCATCTTATTCTTGCGCTTTTAACTAAAACCACGATACTAGGTACCCCGAACAGATTTATCAGTTCCTCATTCCTTCTTCTATTCCAGACTACATTCTCCGAGACTCCTCCCCATATTCTTCTCAGTACTTTTCTATTCCAGGTGTTCAGCATATGTTCTGCTTTTCTTGTCAAGGGTCATGTTTCTCTCCTATAGATCACTACTGGCCTTGCGATGGTTTTGTAAATGACCACTCTCATTTTGTTAGATAGAGCTCTAAACATCAGTATTTTCTGCAGTGAGAGATAACATCCTTCTCCTACCATAATTTCCTTCCCATCAACCGTTGTGTTTCTATAATCTCGCGTGCGCCCTCGTAGACCAAAAAGAATTTCGACGGGAGAGAATTTCCCGTAACCGTGTGAACGGAGTGGTTGTAGACCGCTATCGCTCTCATCATAGCTACATCTGGTTCCAGGCCCTTTTCCAGTTGGTAAACCCTCAGATGGTCACTTGAAGTACTGTGGAGCCTCTCTATACCCCAAAACTGGAACCATACACGCAGAGCTCCCAGCACCACCTCCGCTGATTTCTCTTGAATCAGGTGTGCCATGGCCGCTTTACTGAAAAGATCGAACACCGTAACCCACTTGTAGCTTCTCCAGGTGAAGGTGTCGATCTGCAAGTCTGTGAATGGAGTGTTCGCGGTGGCTGTTTCCTCTTGCGCTACCTAGGGTGGGTGCTTATCATACTTGGAGCCCAGGCATACGTTGCATTTCTCAATGGTTTCCTGAATAGTTTTCCGCATCCCCCCGACGAAGAGTTTGGTAGGTCTCGTTTAGGCCGCTGTGATTGGTCTTCCCCTGATGGTACGCCAGGGTGACCTCCTTCTGTTACTCCTCATCACGGAAGGTTTCCACCATCGTCGTACAATGAATGAAGGTTCGGTCCACGCCTATTTGTTCCCATTTAACACATCAATCTGCTCCATTTCTGTCGATCTTTCCTCGGTCGAACTTTCTTCTCCGGATTGTGTTTCGTTGTCGCACTCCGGTTTACTTAGCGTTTCCTCCTCTCCCGGCGTCCATTCTCTCAATCGAATTTATAGTGATCGCCCAAGACAGCCAACCCTAGTTATATGATTATTTGGGTTTATCCCAGCATTGATTTCTCAGCAGACAACTTCAACCCGAATTTCCTAACCTGTTGGAGCACTATATGTAAGTGGGGCACATGCTCTTCCTCGGTTTTGTTGAACACTAGAAGGTCGTCCATGTACACCTGGCACATGGACTCATCGATTCCTCGCTAAAACTCAGTCCATCAACCGCTGAAACGTGATGGGGGCATTTTTCAGACTGAAGGGAATCCTTGTGGATTCGTAATGCCCTCTTTCGAATGTAAAGACCGTTTTATGCTGGTCTTCAGGGTGCATTTTGATTTGGTGGTACCCGGCTTTCAAATCCAGGGTACTGAAGAATGTCGCCCCACCTAGTCCAAAATATCCAAGATATCTTCTAATCTCGGTATAGGATACCCCTCGTCCACCGTATTGTCTTTGAGGCTTCGGTAACCAATCACCACCTTATAACACTACCTCTTTTACGTACGTCACTTTCTACTGTTTCAAGGGGATTTCATGGAGGGTTTGTCCTGTCGCTCCAACAAGTCTCCTTTTTTAAAGAAAATATCTGAGTATTCCCTATTAATTTTCTTTCTTCAATCCCCCCCTCCCTGAATTGCTCCTATCCTTTTCCTCTCCTCTAGGCAAAGTTCCTTGCAGCTATACCTCCACTTCCCTAACCGAATTTGCCATTGACCCTTGGTGTTCCTAATCCGCTTTTCCCTGCAGATAATAATAATCTTTATTTATTCTGGGATTGATCCCTTTAGAATAATGTACAGGTGTCAAAATTAGGCTTCAGAGACTTAGAGTGAAATACAAAATAAAAATGAAATTATAAAACGTCATAAAATATAATAAAATAATGAATTTAAAAACATAAAAATGAACAACAATAATTAACAGAACATATAAAATAAGAATAGAATAAATAAAGTAAAATCATATCTCATATCATAAAACATAAGATGACAAACACTTCTGATACTAAGTAATAGAAAAAACATCAAATATAATTAAACTAAAACTAATAAATGGAATGGTACAGTTTCTGCTTATGTACATATGTACAAGAATAAACAAAAATCTGAGACATTAAGTACAGAAATATATAAATCTTGTTTGAAATTTTCAATTGTTATTCTTCCGGAATTGGGTGGACAGAAGGTGATCGAAGATACGGGATTTGAAGGTTGGAAGGGTATTAGAACTACGAGGGAATAGAATTCATCCAGGAACGGATGATGAAAGATCTACCAAAGGCTGCGGTTCAATGGGCACTTAAATATAAGTCTGAAGGCCGTGAGCAGGTATTGCGGGAATGCACTGAGGATTTAAATTCAAGCATATCACAGATGTACGATGGACGACGGGATTGGATAATTTGGTAGAGGAAGGAAGTAAGAAAATATTTACGAAGGAAGGAGGGGTAAAGCCACTTCAATTATTCATAAAATCGGGTGACAGAGGCGTCCCTGGGAACCCCAATGATTAATCATACAAAGCAATTAATTAACTGTTTTAATTTTGTTTCGAGATCCCCAGAGACACCCCCGTAAACTAATTTGATTAAAGTCTTCGTGAAGCATCTCTGTGACAGCCAGTAGATCAGAAGGTGGGAAGAAAATTTGGATTATTTGGATAAATTTGGAAATCATCAGCATACAAACGCTCACTACCATGTCGGATAAGGAGGGGAAGGTCATTGATCTAGATGGCAAAAAGGGTGGGGGAAAGCGATGAACCCTGGGGGACACCACAGGTAAGGGGTCGAGTCAATGATGGTGGCTTATATGGAACCATTACGTACTGGGAGCGATCGGAGAGGAAGGATTGAATCCAGCACTGTTGGATAGAGGAATATTTCGTAGTTTGTTAAGAAGGATGTTGTGGTCAACCATGTAAATGTTTTGGGGAAATAAAGAAGGATCAGGATAGTTAGGTTTTGGTTTTCCATGGCAGTTTGGAGGTCGTGGGTTATTTTAAGGAGAGCGGATTGTGTTGAATAGCCAGGTCGAAAGTCCGATTGTAGAGGATTGATGAGGGAACGTTCTACGTGGAAGTTTGAGAGTTGGTTTTGAACAAGGCTTTTTAACGGTTTAGGAAGGGAGAGAGGAGAGAAATAGGAAGGAAGTGATTAGGTGAAGAAGGATTTCGGATTATATTTAATGGTCGAACTAAAGCGGTTTTCCAACGAAAAGGAAATGTGGCATTTTACAAGGAATAATTATATATATGATAAAGTACGGGAATAAAGACAGGGAGACAGGATTTAATCAACTTCAGAGGAATGTTGTCCGGTCCATGATAGCTGGTATGGGATCTTAAAATAATTCTTCGCAATTTATGTGAGAAAAAAAGAAGTTTTCAGGATTAAAGGTGTTATTTGGAATTTCAGGAAATACTGATGGATGAGTAGCATGGCATGTGAAATGATTGTTGAGATCATCAGGTGTTATTGGAAGTGAGCTAAGGTTTTTGGATTCTGGTAGGGATAAATTTCAGAGTATTTTCCACTTGGATTTGGGATCGGGAACATTGGAGAGGGCGTGGTGAATGTGGATTTAGAACGTCGAACTCCTAATTAGGTTGCATTACGGAGTAGTTTAAAATGTGTATAATCTGCAGACAGGCAGGTACGACGAAATTTGCGTCTAGCTGCTTCTCTTTGTTTTATCTTTGCATTTATTTCTGAAGTAAGCCAAGGTGCAGTTGGACGGCGTAAGGTTCGGGTTCTTAGAGGAGCATGGATGTCTAAAATAGATTGAAGATGTGAATTGAGGGTGGGTACCAGAGGGTCGATGGAATTATAGGAGTGTATAATGTCCCACTGAACGGAATCAAGATCAGGTTGAAGGGATTCATAGGAAAGGAGATTACGATATGATATGATTTTAGGAGTAAAGCATTTGACTGGTAGGTCGTACATTATTTGGATCAAACTTGAGATGAGAGGAAGGGAACGGGGTGCTGGGAAGAGGAAAGGATTTTTACAGGAGAGTCACAGATAAAAAGGTCTTACCAGGTGTCAGAGGATTGTGTGTGATGTGTTGGAGAAAAAGGAACGAGGTAAAGATTGAGGGATAATATTACATCAGGAAGATAGGATTTATCACTGGATTGAGAGAGCTTGTTGGTGTTGAGATCACCAGTGAAAATAATATAGGAATAAGTGAAAACGATTTGGACAAGATCGAAGGTGTTATCGAGTGGAACTCGGAGAGATCAATAAACGATGGAAAATAACACGGGAGAAGATATGGTTGCAATTTCGACAAACATGTATTCTGCATGAGGAGAAGGGAAAAAAGCAGGATTTTGACCTTAAGACATGAACATACAACCCAACACCACCTCCAGTGGGATCGGATCTGTCATGGCGAAAGAAAGCGTAATTGGGAATAGAAACTTGAGAGGAAGGAATAAATGGTTTAAGCCACGTTTCGTATACAGCTATAATGTGGTAAAAATTATCGAGGAACTACTGTTTAAATTCATCGAAGTAAGCAATAAGGGATTGTGCATTAACGTGACAGGAACTGAGGACATTAGTCATAACTGTGAGGTGATAAATTGAAAAGTAAGAAGAAGGATAAAGGTTGAGGGATAGAGAATAACAATATTTTATATACTGTTACAATTATATAGAGTGTAACAAAAATAAGCAATTGAAGATAAATTGTTGCTTGATTTATCGAAATTTGGAAAAAAAATAGTCAAGGAAGATTGAGAAATAAAAAATAATAAGAGAAAATTGTATATGTGCTATTATTAAAATGTTGAAAAAAATTAAAATAAAATATCTTCTATGAAAAAAAAGAAAATGATAACAATATTGTGGTGACTTGGATACCGAATTCAACTGAAGATGTCCCAGTCCTGGTCTTGCCTATTGCGACCGCTGGGTAGCTATCGGACTGCCTGCACCTGACCCTACCTCCGCTGAACCAGACGTATTTGATTTTTGCCACTTTCTGCTTCTGCCTGGCTAACCAGTAGAGGTGCTTGTTGGCGGGCGTCTTTGCTTCGCTCATATATACGCGGTGCGCGTCGTTTTTATCCCAACCTGTGGTGGCGAGTTAAGAAATCCCTTCTGGCTCTTCTTTGCCGCACCAGCTCATCTATTATTGTTTGTCGGACGAATCTCACTGTGATAGGGCCCGGCGATACCTGAGCCGTAACGCGTGGTCCAGATCGTCCGGCAACGCCTAGGCCTGCACCAATACTGAGAACCGTTCCTACTACAGTCTCTCCCTGCTTCTCGGAAATTCCCCTAATCTCTACAGAATTATTTAGGTGATTCTGTTCCGCCTGATTAATTCTAGCTTCAAGGCCACATATTTTAGCTTTAAGTTGTTGTTTTCTATGGATAGTTCTTCAATTTTATTCTTCTGCTGGTCTAGGAGGGCTTCAATCTTCTCCAGCCGTTCTAAATTTTCGAAAGACCTCCGACTGCTTCTGAAGAGTGTCCTTTATATCTTTGAGCTCATCGATGCCCTGGAGCTTTCATTTCTCTAACCTCCTCGATAAGCCCCTTTAAGAGATTAATCATGGTGCTAGGCATCATTTCCTTCAGCACACATCTATTTTTTATGAATATCTGGTTCAGAGCTTGATAGTTTTACGCATTTATTGTGATATAAACTCTGACAGGTTATGCATGAAATTTTCATTTTTTCGTCTCTTGAAATAGCTTTATTGCAGGTCTTCCAATTACCATCTTGAAGACAAATAAATGAATAAAATTAAAAAAAAAAAATTAATGAGTTTAAAGGACTTGAAGGAGGCAAATAAAAATATAAAAAAATATCCTGTGAGATCACTCCTCACAATGCCCTGATGTTCGGGGGGCATCTTTTCCACGATGTAGACCAGTAAGGTCTCTGCCCCAATCCCCCAAATACCTAATTCCACATCCGCCTCCCCCTCTACTGTACAGGGCCCACCCAAGGTGTTTAACTGATATTGACGTACCTGAATATCAATCTGGAATTCTCTCTCTCCTCCGCACAGCTTTCTCAGCGCCTTCCGGCTCAGGATAGTATGAGAACTACCAGTGTCGACCAGGCATCACACGCCGCTCACTCAGATGATAGGCAGACCCCTGCTCTCATCTGTGATATTGTAAATCTGTAGTGTGCGCTCGCCCCTCTACTGGCACCCTCCTCAACTCTCCTTTTCGGGATCTTCTTCCTTCTAATGCTCGTCGCCAGCTGCTGGTTGGAGGTTTATTCCTCCGTTCACCAAATCTAATATCCTGAGAGGTTGCTGCTCTCACTTTCAGTTTAGCCTACATATTGGCGTGAGCATCCGAGTGTTCTCTGGTAGCGGGGGTAGCACCGGAACCGCCGCCGGGACTGCCGGGACAGCCGGGGCTGCAGGAACTCCAGGAACCTCCAGGAAGGTTGCGCCACCGGGATCTGTAGAACTGGCAACTTCACTGCAGGTTGTGGTTGTGGTTGACCATCACCATTAACCATCTTGGTCAGTAAAAATAAAAATAGTGACAATATAAGAGAAATAAAAGAAAATAAAACCGGAGGAAGAATGAGAAAAAAAAATCCTTAATGAGAGAACAAGAATTAAAAAAAAAATATTCAATCAGTGAACAAAGTTTTCGTGTCTCGGCACCACTTACGAGCGCTTGGACTGAATGACTTAAAACAAAAGGGAACAGAATTATAACGCACGCTTACTAGAATGATACTGCCTTTATTCTATCTGTAATGCTCCTATGCATTATCAGTGCTTATTTACATAGTGAGTTAGGATTAAGGTTGTATAGAGGCGTTCTCCTACCATAACTTCTATAATTATCACATGTCATGAGCTTCCACTTCTTCTGCACCATCCTGCGCCTTACCCAGGAGGTTATCTAGATTCAAGCTTTCTTCATTGGCTCTTTATTTAGCAATTGACTGAAATACTGGCCCTACCTTTCAACAATTGACTTCTTTTTCCCAATAAGCTCACCTTCCTTCCCTTTACATAATCCAGTTTTGGCTTGGAATCCCTTTTTTATTTATTTGACACCCTTATGAACCTTTCTTGATTCATTTTTCTCCCAGGATTCTTGCAACTTTTTAAGGTTTTCCTTTTCCTGTGCTCTCTTCTTCTACCTGCATAGTTTTTTGCTTCTCTCCTCTTTGTCATAAAATCCCGTATACTTCCTCTGGTCTTTCTTTTTATCATATTTAACCTCGCCTTATTTCGTTCTTCCAGAGCTCTCCTACACTCTTTGACAAACCATACGTTTCAGGGAGCGGGTTCCTTCTTCCCTGGTATCTCACTTGCGCTTCCTATCAAAACATTTTTCCATTTATCATTCATAGTTGTGTTATGTGCAATTTCATTTTCTCTCAATCGTTCCCTTATTTTGTTTTTGAATCCTTTTGCTACTCCACTCTCGAGCAGCTTTCCTGAGCTGTAGGTATGTACCCTATCCAATATAGTGCACCTTCTCATAGCCAGCTTTTGTCGATACCAGACTTTTACCATGTGGTGACCCGTATCCTTTAAACAACCTTACATTTCTGATATCTGATGCATGTCTAACCACTATGAGAACATGATCTATTTGGTTTCTGGTCAGATCATCCGGCGAAATCAACGTCTCTTTTTGTATTTTTTTATGTGGGAATGTAGTGCTACTAATGACCAGTCCCTTTTCCATTGTAAAGTTAATTATGCGATGGACATTATCATTCTCAAGGCTGAGAAACCAATTCTCAGGCCATATGGACATTATCATAGAGAAGTCATGCTTACTTCCTCTGCCTATGGTAGATCTAACTACCTCTTCATTACCTATCATAGCATTCAAGTCATGATAATTTTTACATCGTTCCTCGGGATTAAGTCATATTCTCTTTCCAATGTATCATAGAAAATATCCTACGCCTCCTTTTCCCTGTCTTCTGTAGGAGCATGTAGCATCGTGATTTTGAAAAAAACCTTCCAATAAGTCGTATTGGATTCGCATAAGTCCCAAATTCTTTCATCGATTTAAACTGAGGTTTCAGTACTTTCAGTAAAAAATAATTTTTAGATGATAACAGTATACTAAATTACATGACAGCTGGTTCTGGTTTTTCTGATGGTTAGGGATCTAATTTTATAGATAGAACATAATAAAGGCATTGACTTTCTGATAAAAAAAAAAAAAAAAGCCAATTTCATTATAATTAATATGAATTTAGAAAGAAATTCAAAGTTCAAAAATGAACTTCCAGTTTTTTTAGCCAGCTACTATCATTTGATGACAAAAAGTTTCTTTCTGTAGAAAGAAAACAAGTGTCACTCTGAACAAAAACGAGGAACTTTCTTCAAATGAAAAAAGTGATATTGAACTAATTATTTTTTTCATTTTTTATTAATTCACATTCTTAATGTATGTTGTGTTCGCATCCGCCCTTAACCGCCAGGTTCCCTCGAATCGAAAGTAAGGTACACACTTTATGAGCTGGATATGCCCAAGGAGAATCTTACATGCCGATTATATAGTCTCAACCCCTCATAGCAATTAAAATGAGTGTATTAATGTCTATACTATATATTTTTTTTTAATTTGTGAAAAATTATCGGACTTTTAATTTCTGTTTCAGGCGTCGTGTTTCTCAAAGCTACTCCACAATAATGAAGAACGAAATATGAAAGTTGGTTAAGTATATAGTTTGCAAAATCTAAAGAAAATCAAATAAATTAGTTTAATATATTTTAAAAGAATTCAGATTTTTGATATAATAAAATCAAAAATCAGTTTTTTTTTTTCAATCAAAAATCCACATTACTTTGGATGTAGCTCGATTTTATGCTTGTCAAATACAAGTGCTTGTCCCGATTCATTCCACAGATATGTATTCCTTGTTATTTTCTATTGTATACTGAATTTTTATATAAAATCATATTGTTAATAAAAATTTTAACAAAAGTGTTATTATTGAATGAAAGCCTCTGAGGTCTCAATACTGCGTGTTCAATTATTAAAAGTTTGAATTGGTAAGTAGGACAGATATAGATATGGATGATACAGAGCTAGGATCCGATGTGCCAGCAACATCAGTCTAATATTGACACTGACCAAACCGAAAGGGAACGAGACCTCCGCCACTTCTGGAACTGAGGCAATATATTAAGGAATGTGCTAGTGTAAGAGGAGGGTACCAGTTTCCAATGTTCGTGGAAAAGGCTGACAAACCAATTATCAGGCCATATGGAAAAGAAAGGTAGAAAGCTAAACAAGCATAAAATCTGCTAAGCCCCATATTGAGAGCCGTTCTACAAATATATATTTAT
>NW_027107768.1:392643-398879 GCF_000696795.3 Halyomorpha halys | reverse complement strand
AAAAGAAAAAGGCCGCGAGACCCTCTTATACAATGGCGGCAACCAAAAACAAAATGGCGGCCGGGTACACTCATCCTCTGCCAATTCTATAAGTCACGTGGTCAATATGGCGGTGAACGAAAAGAAGAGGATCGCGAGATGGAGAATAATTGAAGAAATGAATAATGATTGAAAAAATTATGGAGATTAATAAACAAAATGGCGGACGGACACACTCAGCCACTGGTTGTAGTATAAAAGTGGGTACCTGATCCTTCAATAAGTGGTGGGGGTAACGCGAGATTCTGATAATGCAATGGCAGCCATCAAAAAAGAAAATGGCGGCCGGGTGCACTCAGCCTCATAATATGGCGCTGAACGAAAAGAAAAAGGACGCGAGACCCTCATAATAAAATGGTGGCTATCAAAAACAAAATGGTGGCCGGGTAGACTCAGCCTCTTCCAAAACCAATAAGCCTCTCAAACAGCATAAAAACAAAATGGCGGCCGGGCACTCTCAGCCCCTAGTGGCAGTCACGTGACTTAAAAGAGGGCGTGGCCAAATGATCACGTGAGTGGTTAAGGTTATGTCGGACTAAATTTAAATTTAAATCCCCCGCCAGGGGGTCACGTGACCAAATACTGGCCTCCGATTGGCTGCCTAATGATCACGTGATAGACCACGTGACAGACCACGTGGGTGGTTAAGGATGGGTCGAGCCGAATATTTGAATTCAAATCTCCCGCCATGTGTGACGTCATCAAAATGCTGGCTTCTGATTGGCTCCTCAAATCAGTGTGCCAGCTCCCCCATGCTCTCACTACTTATAACGAAACATGCAAGGATACGAAAATAAAAGCTAGACAAATATATACATAGATACATGTTGACCATTAACGATTACGAATGTTCGAATGTTTAAACGGCTGGTGATGCGAGACGATTAGAGTTTCGAATGTTTAACGATTGGAGATGCGGGACGAATAACGAACTTCGACTTTAGGACAAAACACTTTGATCAAGGAGAGAAAATCCTTCCACCCACCCTGAAGAACCCAAGCTCAACGACAGAAGGCTCAGTTAACGATACATGCTGAAAACGTGATAGTGTACAGCGACGCGCAGGTGCGCTGGGCAACGTGGAAACAGAGAGACCTAACCATAACGCTTTTGCGAGGATGCGAGGTGAGAGGGTGCGTTGGAACGATTGCGGAACGAACGGATGCAACGGCGTGGGCGCCTACGTTTAACTGTACCGAGGTTGTCGGGTTTTCGATTGGTCCGACTCGGAGCGGTTGCATCTTCCCGTACGAGGAGCGAGATGCCGGTGGACGAAATGCTATTCGAATAAGTTCCCATCACGACGTTGCCAAGAACCGTTGGCAGGAGGTATAAGTGACCATCCCCGAAGGCCTTGGTGGGAGCACCAGTAACTAGGCGGGGGTATAGGTCAACGCCTATGAGCAAATCGATGGGGCCGGGAACGCCAAAGGAAGGGTCGGCCAGAACGTGATGCGATAATTGTCTGATTACCCGCGTAGGAACCGGACGCTTGGGTAAGTCTGAGGTGATCCGATCAACCACGAGCGCACGGACCTTGAAATTCGCGGTGTCATCGATAAGGGACCGAAGCCGGAACGTCATCGCACCATTGATGTTGGCGACCTGAGTACCTCCTAAACCGGCGATTCTTCCGTTAAAAGGTTGCAGCTGGCCGCCAATCCTCGTCGCGAGTTCGGCAGTAACAAAGGTATACTGGCTGCCGGAATCCAGTAGTAGCCGTGTGGGCGCGGAATGTTTAGACCCGTGCAATATGGCACACGCAGTTCCCATTACTGCCTCCGAACAACAATCATGAGGCCCGGACGTGGCTCGGGTGTGACTCACGAAATCTGCGGACTTTGGCGAAGTGACGGCGTCGGGAGAACCCGATCGGCTTTCCACATGCAACACGCTGTGGTGCTTGGCGCGGCAAAACGAACATGTGAAATCGGAATGGCATTTAGACGCGTGGTGACCCGACCTCAGGCAGTTCCGACACAGATCGGATGACTTGACAAAGTCGTGACGCTCCTGAGGGGCCAAGGCCAAAAATGTATAGCACCGACTTAAGAGGTCCCTCCCATTACAACGGGGACAAGGTTCTTTGCCGGGAGAGACGGATTTCCCGCGTGAAGAAGTGCCGGGTGACCAGCGACGCCCCGATCTGCCCGAATTCCCTGGAGACGTGCGCCTAGATGGCGACCTGGATAGACCCGGAGAAACACGTTCCTTCGTGCCGACTTCGCTGGCAAGTAAGGAGATTCCGTCCTTTCCTCTGCCGGCGGGTTTTGCACGTGGAGCGTCGGAGTAAGGCTGCATATCGAGTTCATGAGACAGCTTGCACGCCATTAACCTCTGTCTCACGAACGCTATAATATCGTCGACGGAAATCGCTGCTTGCATGGACAAGCTCAAAGTATCGTCTGTTGACGGGGTCCAAAGCTCGGAGAGCTAGTGTGGACAGGATGACGTCCGAATCATCCTCCAGGGCCAAACCACGATATGATTCGATGCCCTCCGCCACCTCAGCCAAATATGATGCGTATTTCGCGCGTTCTCCGCCAGACGTGGGGCATTTGTGATTCAAGACCCTTTGCAGGCATCTTGAAGCAAGAACGCGCGGATTGTTGTACTCACGCACCAGAGCGTCCCAAGCCGGCTGATAGGAGCTGGCATCGAAAGAGAATCCGGCTAGCAGCGACGCGGGTTCCCCACTAAGGGCATTTTTCAAATAATGCATCTTGTTTACGGGTGCCAATTGCGTGTTGTCGTGAACAAGAGCGATAAAAGTATCCCGAAATCGCGTCCAGGAGGATAGCTCACCGTCGAACTCCGGGATCCGAATGTTGGGCAGTTGGGACGGGTACGTTGGCGCGGCAAAGACCGGTTTGGCCCCCTGAGCGATGGAATCGCGTTCAGCCCTGATCTTGCGGTACCGCACCTCGGCCTGTCGCAGGTCGTTTCGAATCTCGTCGTAGCCCGTCTCCCAATCGGGTGGTATCGCAGAAGCTGCCTGGGAGGCGTATGAGGAGTTCAACTCATCCCAAATTGTCTTGTATTCAGCCCAAAGTGTCTTGCACTCGTCATAATCGACTTCAAAATCGATAAACGAGTCATCGTCCGCGGCGGTGACGAGTGCAAGTGAGCCTAACTTGAGGAGACCCCGCCTAACGCACCGTAGCTTGCGCTCCAATGTCCGAACCCTATCGATATCGGTACATGATTCTTCATTCATACCCATTTTTATTAAATTAAATTAAAAATTCGTTTAAAAAAATAAATAGATACATTCACACAATAAATACTCACAAGCATGCAACACAAACAATAAATTATTTTTTTTTTTTCATTAACGAAAATTTATATAAATTTTAACACAAATAATAAATTAGCTACTTATAAACAATGAGGCGCTCGGTGCATTGACATATAATGCCTAGTTGCGCCTAGGGTAGAGGCAGATGGGATTAGGTTTCAATAACAAACAGGCCTCCCGCGTCTCTTTAAACCTATTGGCTCTTTTTAAATTATTACGCATATTAACATACCAATCATATGCTAATTGGTATATAATTATTATAAACAATTATTAAGACAATTAAAAGTGGGCGAAATGTCTCACACAAAAATAATTTTTTTCTTTTTAATAATTTATAAGTCTCATAATTCCACATGGAAATCCTCATCCGGTGGAATTATGAGACTTATAAATTATTAAAAAGAAAAAATAGATAAATAAATACGTCTTCGCCGTCGCGGTGACGTACCGTAGTCGCTTCCCTCGTCTAGGTGTGCTTTGGGCGAAATGGTGAAAACCATGTATCTCGCCCAATGTCTGAAAAGACGTATTTCCTCTTCAAGGGCTGGCCAGCGTGTCCTGGACCGTGGCGTGATGGTAGGGGTAGGCCAGGTCCTAGCTAGCATGATGCTTAGGCTGGGGCGGCATTGCAGTCGCAGCGTCGTCGGGGACTTCCGGTGTTCGCGGCAAGGGGGGGCATCAGGAAATGAGACCCCCGACCCCGACTTTATATAAATCCAAAAATCAGCCGCGAAAATTTTAAGCTCTGAAGGAATTAGATCCAAGTCTAGGTTTTAAGATATCATAAGGGGTTTAATTAGAGAGAAAGGGCTTTTGTGAAAAACTAATATATTAAAATAAAACGAAATAACTGGTGGAAGGGGGAGGCCGAAAAGAATACAATTATGTTAGTCAGGTACGTATGAATTTAGATATGGGGGAAAAGTGGTCTATTGGTGAGATGTGAATATGATGCGGTGTGGTTCGCCATTTGTGTTTGTATAGAAGTTTCTACATGTGACTGGGTACTTGCTTTCTGCCCATGCGTTATGGGTCACCTGATGGATGGTGTGCCGCTGCTACTCAACGGAGAAAAGTGGCCATTCTGTGCGCTGCGCCGCTTACCACGCTCGTTACTGACTTCTTAGCCAGACATCACTTAGTTTGCCGTGGTACCAAAAAGAATGAGACGATCGCTGAACACTCAACATCAGGCGACCAGTCCGGCGTTCGCCATCTTGGCTTCTAATTTTCCATTTACTCCCTAGGTGGTGCTGGGATTAAGTGGGTATCATAGTGCCATATGGCGCCCCCCCTCTAGTCCTTATGAATATACATTCCAGATATACAACAACTAAAAAATGATACCCCCCTGAATATACCGCCCACCTTTAATTTGATGGGAGCAAATTAAAATTTCGAACTGTTTTAGCTCAGTAGTGTGTCAGTGTGATGTATGAGGGTGTTATCAGTGAGGGGGAGAAAGGCCTTATTCTGTACAAAAAAATTAAAGGAATAGCATAAAAGGAAAGTGGTATTCCCATTGACGGAAAAAAAAAAAAAGGAAAATAAGGTATGAATAAAGGAGAATAGGAAACCAATAAGAAAATCTTCAGAATTAAACGTAAAAGTAAGTAAATAAATCAATTCCTTTTGTGAAGACTCAAATGCCCTGATCATGACAAATTTGTGAAGGCACACACACTTCTCACCACGCAATGCTTGCACAACGTGGATTTGATACTCCTTCGAGAGGGATACTAGATAACTTGTCGCTCTGACTAGGTTTGATCCCGAAGAGGTACGTTCAGTAACAACCCGTACAGTGAACAAAGCATTTACTTAATATATTTGAGAGATTAAATTTTATCTTTTTTGAATATAGACGGCTTGAAACCAACGGCTGGGGCTCTGTCATCAACACCGTTGTTGCAGGGTGTGAAAATATTCTCTACACCACCGCCACCAAACAGACTACATTCGGTGCTGCACATCACGCCAACGTGGAGCGCGACCATAACCTTCCTCAGCATCACTAGGTTCCGGAAGGTTGGTCAAAAGAGCTCCTATGAGGAAATGACCGGGAGTTAAGAAATCCCAGTTATGAACATCCTCCGAAAGTGAGCAAAGTGGCCTCGAGTTAAGAATTCGTACAATACGAGAAAATATCGTAGGTAGATCCTCACAAGTAAATGGTTCCTTCCCAAAGGAACTCAATAAGAGTTTCTTAGCCGATTTGATGGCAACCTCCCAATGACCTTCTCAAAATTGGTTGCATGAGGAGGGATGAATCTCCACGTAATACCTGTGGGTGCTCAGGAGCGAGAAATATTATCCTCGTTTTTAGCTATCCATTGGCGGATATCCTTCAAGAAGTGTAAAGCTCCTATGAAGTTGGTTTCGTTATCTGACCAAATGAAATTTGGCAAACTCCGCCGTGCTACAAATTTCTCGAGAGACATGAGAAATGCAGGAGTTGACAATGACGCCACAGCCTTTAAATGTACAGCTCGGGTGGTCAAACATATAAAGATGCAAAGGTATGTCTTACCTAGGGCTGCATTTCGGCGATTGCACTCTTTTATGAAAAAAGGCATAATGTATTCTCGTGCAGGAAAGTAGTGAGAGTATGGGGGAGCTAGTGCGTCGATTTGAGGAGCCAATCAGAAGCCAGCATTTTGATGACGTCACACATGGCGGGAGATTTGAATTCAAATATTCAGCTCGACCCATCCTTAACCACTCACGTGGTCTGTCGCGTAATCATTAGGCAGCCAATGGGAGGCTAGTATTTGGTCACGTGACCCCCTGGCGGGGGGTTTAAATTTAAATTTAGTTCGACATAACCTTAACCACTCACGTGGTCATTAGGCCACGCCCTCTTTTAAGTCACGTGACTGCCACCAGGGGCTGAGT
>NW_027107768.1:391647-392019 GCF_000696795.3 Halyomorpha halys | reverse complement strand
TTTATTGATCACCATCATTTTATTATGAGGGTCTTGCGACCTGTTTCTTTTCGTTAAGCGCAATATTGGCATGGACTAAGTGTACCCATCCACCATTTTGTTTTTTGATCAGAGCCATTTTATCATGAGGGTCTCGCGACCTGTTTCTTTTCGTACAGTGCCATATTGCCCGCGTGACTTATGGAATTGGTAGAGGCTGAGCTTACCCATCCACTATTTTGTTTTTTGATCACCGCCATTTTTATTATGAGGGTATCGCGATCTTTTCGTTCACTGTCATATTGGCCACGTGTCTTATGGAATTGGCAGAGGCTGAGTGTACCCGGCCGCCATTTTCTTTATTGATCACCATCATTTTATTATGAGGGTCTT
>NW_027107768.1:376523-391597 GCF_000696795.3 Halyomorpha halys | reverse complement strand
TTTATTGATCACCATCATTTTATTATGAGGGTCTTGCGACCTGTTTCTTTTCGTTCAGCGCAATATTGGCATGGACTAAGTGTACCCATCAACCATTTTGTTTTTTGATCAGAGCCTTTTTATCATGAGGGTCTCGCGACCTGTTTCTTTTCGTACAGCGCCATATTGCCCGCGTGACTTATGGAATTGGTAGAGGCTGAGTTTACCCATCCACTATTTTGTTTTTTGATCACCGCCATTTTTATTATGAGGGTATCGCGATCTTTTCGTTCAGCGCCATATTGGACTTGTGGAATTGGCAGAGGCTGAGTGTACCCGGCCGCCATTTTTTTTTTATCGGAGCAATTTTGTCATGAGGGTCTCGCGACCTGTTTCTTTTCGTTCAGCGCCATATTGTGAGGGTGAGTTTACCCAGCCGCCATTTTGTTTTTATGTCGTCACCATTTTTATTATGAGGGTCTTGCGTCCTTTTTCTTTTCGTCGCAGCCATATTGATCACGTGACTTATGAAATTTGCAGAGGCTGAGTGTACCCAGCCACCATTTTCTTTATTGATCGCCATCATTTTATTATGAGGGTCTCACGACCTGTTTCTTTTCATTCAGCGCCATATTGGCATGGGCTGAGTCTACCCGGACGCCATTTTGTTTTTTATCGTCGCCATTTTTATTATGAGGCTCTCGCGATCTTTTTCTTTTCGCTCACCACCATATTGGGTACGTGACTTATGAAATTGCCAGAGGCTTAGTGTACCCGGCCGCCATTTTCATTTTTATGAGGATCTCGCGATCCTCTTCTTTTCGTTCACCACTATATTGGCTACGTGACTTATGGAATTGGCAGAGGATGAGTGTACCCGGCCGCCATTTTCTTTTTTGATCACCATCATTTTATTATGAGGGTCTCGCGATCTTCTTCTTTTCGTTAGCCTTCATTTTATTATGAGGGTCTCGCGATCTTATTCTTTTCGTTTCCCGCCATATTATTGCGAGTCTCGCGAACATAACAAAATCGGACCTTGACCTGCTAAGCCCTTAAACATAAAAAATGAGAAGTAAGCCTTCTTAATATCCCTCATTGTTTAATCATTCCGACTTTGGACCTTAATCCCCTCTAGATTTGTTACTATGTGGGACTTTTTAATCTCTCTTATATTTTAATACTTTTGACATTGAACTATAATATCCTCTATTTTAGGTTCCTCAGCGGATATCAATAAAGCATCATTTAATTCCCTAAGAATTGAATTTTGAACAGGCAATACCTAAAACATAACACATATATTGAACTCGGTTACCATCTTTATTAGTTAATTCTTTCGGTCGCAATGAAGAAACTTAAAACCACTGATAAATTACATATAGTAGTAGGATAAGTTACGTCATTATTATCAGCTTATGATATGATAACATAATTTCAATATTAAAATATTATAAGGGGCTCGCGTTATCCCCACCACCCATTGATGGATCAGGTACCCACTTTTATACTGTAACCAGGGGCTGAGTGTGCCCGACCATCTTTGTTTCCTGTTTGAGAGACTTACGGCTTACGACTTACGGCCGCCATTTTTCCTCTATTTGAGAGACTTACAGATTTGGCAGAGGCTGAGTGTACCCGACCACCATTTTGTTTTTTATCGCCACCATTGTATTATGAGGGTCTCTCGTCATCACCACCTCCTATTGATAGATCAGGTACCCACTTTTATACTATAACCAGGGGCTGAATGTGCCCGACCATCTTTGTTTCCTGTTTGAGAGACTTACGGCTTTGGCAGAAAGTTAAACTTAAATCCCCCGCCAGGGGGTCACGTGACCAAATACTAGCCTCCCATTGGCTGCCTAATGATCCCGTGACAGACCACGTGAGTGATTAAGGGTGGGTCGAGCCGAATATTTGAATTCAAATCTCCCGCCATGTGTGACGTCATCAAAATGCTGGCTTCTGATTGGCTCCTCAAATCGACGCCCCAGCTCCCCCATACTCTCACTACTCAGGAAAACGGGCGATGGTCGAGGACGCGTTCACTCACATGTGCTGCCATTAGAGGCTGCAACGCGAAGCCATTGTCTGTAACTGACACTGTATACCAGAAAATAATGGATCAAGAGGCTGCTTTTGATACTAGGAGTACATTGAAGCAACCTTTTTGAGGCAGCATCAAAAGACCAGTTATTCAAGATTTGTACAGATTTCTTTTCATTTAAGTGGATTGATGGTGAAATTGTTTCAATGCATATAGCTCGGCTGAAATCACTTTGGAACGAACTAAATAATGGTCTGCTGGCTAGAAATGAGAATGTTTTGCCGGATCTATTGTTGGTTTGCAAAACTCTTAATATATTGCCAAATAGTTTTATTTCCTTCAAACCAAGTTGGATGTTGTTAAAAAGTGAAGATACAACATTTGAGGATTTGACTGTTCAGCTTTGTACACAGAAGGGTTCTAGTTCTGTTTCACAGAAGGCTTTGGCTGCAGTATGTATCAAAGCAACGGATAGGGCAACAAGGAAAAAGTAAGCGTAAAAATCACAATAAATGTAATTACTGCAAACAGGGTGGACATTGGGTTAGGAACTGTGAGAAATGGATTTCTGATGGTAGACCGAAGAAAAACCAAGAGGCTTCAGCAGCTGATAGTGCAGGTCTTATGCTTGTTGAAGTAGAAGCTCTATCAGTTGAATCATCTAGTCAACCGTCTACATGGTGGATAGACAACGGTGCTATAAGGCATGTAACAAGTACAAATTTGTTTTACATAGATTTCAAGAGGTTTGAGAGTCCATTAGGCATAAAATTAGCTGGAAAAAGAAATCCTACCAGCCGTAGGAACTGGAACAGTTAAAGAATCAAAATTTCACTACTGGAGTATTAATTTGTTAAAGGATGTTTTGGTATGTTCCTAATTTATGCAGAAATTTGTTCTCGGTGCAGGCAGCTCAAGATAAAAACCCAACAAGTTTATTTGAATCAACAGCTACACAGTGCTGGCTTTCAAATCAGGGAAAGTTATTGCTATGGAATAAGGGAACATGCGGGCACTCTTTACAAAGCAACAATTGAACCAGTAAAACCAAATCCTGAAGTGAATATTGTTGATGAATGGTTGCAGCTGTACCACCAAAGGTGAGGTCATCAAGATAAGCGGCATGTCCAAGCTAAAATACTCAAAGAATTGAACATAAAAGTTGCTATAGCAAACGAGCAATTTTGTGAGCCGTGTGTTTATGGAAAGGCACATAAACTTCCATTTGGACATAGAAAAAAATCAACAAAACCAGGACAATTACTGCCAGCAGATGTATGTGGACCATTTCCAGAGTCGTTTTCAAAGAAAAGGTACTTAGTTGTTTTCAAAGACAGCTCTACTATGTTTTGTTACAAATCAGAAGTTAAATAAATGTTGAAAAAGGTTCTTCAGCATGCAAAAGTAATGGACCATCCAATACACATAATTAATAAATACACATAATTCCAATACACATAATTTGTGACAATGGTGGTGAAATGGATAATAATGAAATCAGAGAGATTTTAAGGTCAGTGGGAGTTACACAGAGGTTGACTGCTCCTTACACTCCCCAGCAAAATGCTATTTGTGAAAGAGAATTTCGGACAACTGTCAAAATGGCAACAACATTTAAATATTCCAACGAAGATTTAACTTTTCCAGAAGCTATGTGGGCAGAGTTTGTATCAACTGCAATTTACATCCTAAACAGAACAGGAAAGTCATCTGTAGAAGGTGTGAGCTCCTATGAGCTATGGATAGACAAGAAACCTAGAATAAAGCACTTGAGAGTGATTGGTTCTGTATGCTACGTCCATATTCCTAATCAGAGACCTAAGAAAATGGATAAGAAATCCATAAAAGGATACCTGATAGGTTACGACGGAGATAAGCGATACCGTACATGGGTGAAAGAAGAGAACAAAGTCATTCTAAGTCGGGACGTTCTATTTCAAGATAAATTGTGCAAGTGTTAAATTGCCAATAAAAGACACTGACATTCAAGATTATAAAAAAACCAGAAGACCAAGAGGTTCTGAAAAAGAAGAAGAGTCTGAAGATGATGAATCAGTCGACGAATCAGAGAACCGACTCTCACCCTTTTCACACAATTGAGAGATCGCTCAAAGCTATCAAAACCAGCACATCTGAGAGATTATGTGTTGTTTGGTGAAGAATTCATTCTTCAAATCACAACACCAAACAGTTATAAAGAAGCTCTGAGTGGTAGATATAAGAAAAATTGGCAGCAAGCTATGGACAGTGAAATGAAATCATTAAAAGAGAATCGCACTTGGGAACTAACAAGTCTACCCAAAGGTTCTAGGGCTATCTCGTCTAAATGAGTATATACAATGAAGTCTAACCCTGATGGTTCAGTAGACAAATATAAGGCCAGACTTGTAGTGAGAGGTTTCAGCCAAAAGTATGGTGTGTATTTTTATGAGACTTTCAGTCCAGCAGCAAAACTTGGCACGATAAAAGCAATGTTAAGCATTGCAGCTGCAGGAAATATGCATTTGATTCAGTTCGACGTGTCTGCATCTTTATATGGCCACCTAGATGAAGACATCTATATGGAACAACCTGAGGGCTACAAATATGGAACAAAAAAGGTCTGTAAACTGTTGAAAAGTTTATATGGTTTAAAGCAAGCTCCTCGATGTTGGAACAAAAGATTTACCACGTGTCTTAAAGCTTTAGGATTCAAAACAAGTGAAGCTGATCCTTGTTGAGCCTAAAAAACAAATTATTGGTAGCATTATTTGTTGATGATGGATTAGTTACGGCAAATAGCAAAGAAGAGGCTGAATTGTTTATAAAAGAGTTGGAGAAGGAGTTAAGATCACAGTTCAATCAGCTACATATTTCCTTTGTTTGGAAATTGAGCGTCAAGAAAATTCTATAAAAATTTGTCAGCAAGCATTTATCAAGAAGTTATTACAGCGTTTTAACTTTCAAGACTGTAAACCTGTGTCCATATAGAGAAGCTGTTGGAGCTTTGCTGTACCTGATGGTATGTACCAGACCAAATCTTGCGTACAGCATTAGTGTTCTCTCAAGAACCCTGGACTGTCCTAGTAATCAGGATATTGAGCGACTGAAGAGAGTATTTCGCTACATCGCTGGTTCATCCAGTTAGGGAATACAATATAAAGCGAACGGGAGTCGTGAACTCCCGCATGCATGCATTCCGATACAGACTTTGGTGGATGCAACAAAACAGGACTTTCATCTTCTGGAGTCTTTGTGAAGTACGCAGGAGGGGCAGTGTCATGGCTGAGTCAGCGTCAACAAATGACTGAAACTTCGACAACTGAGGCGGAGCTAGTTGCACCAAATGAAGCAGTAAAAGAAATTACCCGTGAGCAGTAGCTAGTCTCCTATCGGGCGCCTACCCAGGGATTCTCACCAGATATGGCGGGAACCGAGGAAATAAAATACCCGGGGTGGACCAAAACTAGAATCAAATCCAGGCGCGACGGTTCCTAGAATAGGCGGCGTACTGGTCAGCGTTTGTTCCTCAGGTTAGAGGCGGCTGTATTATACCTGGAAGTAGGTATAAAATGCTATTTTCCAAAATAAAAATGGAGGGAAATACTAGTAATCCCCTGTAGGGGAAGGAACCTTAAATCGGATACCTCTACAGACGGTGAGCAAGAGGTATATGCATAGGCACGGACGGTCGCGGACGAATTGAGAACTATCGCCCAAAATGCTGACATCTTGGCGATTCAGGAGCCTTGTCGAAAGAATGTGTTCACAGGTTTTGGAACTACGTCGAGGGTGGTTGGTCTAGGCAGTGGCGAAAGAAGCCCTAGAGCAGCGATTGTTGTCGTAAACCCTGCCCGCGACGTAATGGAACTGAAGCAATCACAGCAGATCAGGCAGCATGTTATGCCAGGTGGGACAGAGTTGCCTTCGCTCTGGTTTCAGCATATATGCCGCCACGACGGGCGAATGTAAATATCAATGTAGAGGATAATATAACTGCTGTGGAGGCTGTCGCGCTAAAGTATAAAAGCGTGATAGTCTGTTCCGACACCAATTCATGGAGCACGGCCTGGGGTTCTGTTCGCACAGACGCTAGAGGGAGGTTGGTAGAAGATTGCGTGGCGAGGTGTCAGCTGGTTGTTGTGAACGAGCCTTCTGGTCCCACATTTGTTGGAGCGCAGAGCCAAAGATGGATAGATGTGACACTTCCCACGGGTCCATAGCAAAGCGTATTGCAGACTGGACCCTACGGTCAGACACCAGCTCAGACCTCCGGGTCATACCCTTCAATGTGGTGGAAGAGGAAGGTGGTGCCCCAGAAGTAGAAAAGGGCTTTGTGACCCGATCGGCGAACTGGAGAGCGTTTTCCAGTGAATAGGAGGGAATACCAGCTGACAGAGAATGGGAGGAGATGACCCCGATAGATGAGGAGCCCCAGATTGATCGCAGAGTGGCAATGCTTACCGACGCCATCACTGAAGTGTCGAGTACTACCCTCCAACGCCGAAGGGCGAGAGTACGTCCGGTCCCATGGTGGACGCCGGCTCTAACGCAGTTTAAAAAAAAGAATCCACCATGGGATATGTGGGACCTTCGTCTTGCCGTGGACAGACAAAGGATCGGAAGGGCTCAAGGACTAGATAGCATACATGCTGCAATCCTCAAGAACAGTGCCCCTTATATCGAGGAAGAGTTGTTGGATATATTCAACGAGTGAATATCCTTATCCAAAAGGAGTACTTTTCAAACAAGTGGAGGATTGCAGACTTGAGACTGCTCTACAAGGGAGGTGGTAAGGATAAAGAAACGCCTTAATCCTATCGACCAATATGCCTCCTCCCAGTAGCTAATATGGTCTTGGAGCACATGATCGTCCACAGCCTTAGCCCAATCGTGCTGCAAATCATCCACGGCAGTTCGGCTCAACCCGTGGCAAGGGAACTACGGATGCGCTGCTGAGAGTGGGTAGGGACGTGGAGGAGAGCGCGGAGAAACATGTCTTATTGATCATGTTCGACATCTCTTCCGCCTTCGACAGCGTTTGGTGGCCCCGTGTACTCCAGCGGTTGCAAGAGCTCGACACCCCCAGTAATCTATACTCCCTCGTAGGTAGTTACCTCAATAACAGCAGTGTCAGGATCAGGGGTAACTATTACGAGGTCAAGAGAAAAATCGAAAAAGGATGTCTGCAGGGTTCGGTCCTAGAACCATCTCTGTGGAAGCTAGTATTCGATGAGTTGCTGGGGGAACTAGAGGACAAGGGGTTCCTTGCCACGGCCTACGTCGATGACCTGGCAGTCATCGTGGCCAAGAACAGCAGATCTAGACTAAAGACAGAAGTGGAGAGGTGTGCCAGTCTCGTAGGAGAGTGGTGCGTGAAGAAGAAGTTGAATATTGCAGCAGCCAAGACCAGGTCATACTCAAAAGAGGTTCCACAGACAGGGCTCATCATATCACCCTGGATATCCAAGGAGAGAGGGTTAGACCGGGTGAGGAGGTGACATATCTTGGTGTGAGGATAAAAAGAAGATTCGATGCCACTTCTCACCTGGTGTATCTAAAGGACACGGTGAGACTGTCACTCTATGGATTAAGTAGGACAGGGGGTGCATTTTGGGGCCTCAGGTACCCTGCAACGATAACCACATATAAAGATAGTCTTGGGTATTCTGAGGTACGCATCCCCTGCGTGGAGCCGAAACCTCACACAGACACAGAAGAGAAGACTGACCACCATACAGATATTGGCTCTGCAGAGGGTCACGAAGACATACAGAACGGTGTCACATGAGGCGGTGAAGGTGCTGGCCGGAGCGATGCCTCTGGACCTCATCCTCAGGGAGGATGTCCTTAAATATGAAGTAAAGACTAGTCCCTGCCTCTTTACTGAGACTCCAAACTTATGGAAGAAAATACTGCGGGAGGACTCAATACAGGAGTGGAATGGACGGTGGGTAGCAAGCCAAGGAGCAACTTTTCTTCCCACTCAAATTCTTCCCTACCGTCCTTTCTAGATTGAAGGCTAAATGGGTCCTCTCAGACTATTGGGTCTCACAGATTCTACGGGTGGAAGGAGATCCTACAGAACGGATGCAGTGGACGAGGTGCAGCTCCATCAGTAAGCTGCTAAACCTAGTACTGGGCTGCACCCCAGTAAAAACAATTAATAAAAGAATAAAGGAAAAAAAAGAAAAAAGAATTGGTGATCCTTGCTTGAGCAATACCCAGGGCACTACCCCACTGCTCCCGCACCCCGTATGCCAGAAATAGCATGGGAGGGGGATATAAAATTAAAAAAATAAAATGCGCAGGTTGCTGGAAACTTTGAATTATTACCGGAGATTTGAACCAGAAATGGCCGAGTACCTTGGTCCACTCAACAATCTACTCAAGAAAGGCAGGAAGGTAGTCATCACTCCGATGGTGGAAGACAATATCAGATGGTGCATGGAGAAGCTGCATCAGGATCTCAGACTTCACCCGGCAATCCACTATCACTACAGATGCGAGTGAGTATGCGCTGGGAGAGGTGTTGTCTCAGGAAGGTGAAGGGGGAGATCGCCCATTGGCGTATGCCAGTAGGGGCCTGACATAAAGTTTTCCCGGTCGTCCCGAGGATATTCCCTTCTTTAAAAAAAAATCCTGGCATTCCCTGTCTCCAGTTCTCAGCTTGATTGATTGCCCCAATCGACACACCCTCGTTCCTCTGTTGTTGATGGCATTTCTAGGTTTTACCTCCTATCTTAATCCTCCATTTTCCCTTGCTATTCCCTTAATCCAAGTACCCACCTTCCCTAGCTGGTCACACCCCACAATTACTTTATATTCCCTCGGCATGGTGTTTACAATATGCCCTTTCTAAATCCCCAATGGTTTAAACCTATTTCCGCCTCCCCCACTACATCACATGGGCCACCCAGGGTGATTAACCTACAATGACATGCCTGAATCCGTTGTGCTCTCTCTCCACTACACAACTTCTCCAAAGTCTCTCGACTCATGATAGTACTGGAACTACCAGTGTCTACCAGACACCTCACTCCTGCAATCTCTATTATAGGCAAACCGCTGTGTTCACGTCTCATATGGTTGATCTCCAACGTGCGGCAACCCCTCTGTGGGTACGCTCCTCAGAACTCTCCTCGTGTTTTAGCTGCTTCTCCTTTTCGTCTCCAAGTCCTCCTCTTGCCTTGCTGACTGTCCTCTCGCTCATAGTCTCCTCCTTCAGTTTCTGTCTCTGAGGTCTCGGACATTTCCGTGGCTTCACTCATGGATCCGTTCGTCCTTAGAGAGATTCCCCTGCTCCGTAATCTCTGTGACCTCCATTGGTTCAGGCACATTTTGTTCCCTCCGCCGATACATATAGGTACACTGTCGAACAGTATGTCCCTCTGTCCCACATTCAAAATACCAGCGGGGACCTTGTGCTACCAGGTGCCCTATTTTTACCCATTTTACCCATGGCACATGCGAACTTCCCGCCGATCATTGTTTCTGGGTTTAGCTTGGCTCCTTCTATTTTCTCAGTTACTAGCTCTCTCTCTTCTACCATTTCTTTGGTCTCTTCTTCTCCAAGGGTTGGGCATGTTTCTGGGCCGTTGGTATTCTATCCAAGTCCACCCTGGCTCTTCTAGTTCCATTCGGGCCTCCACCTCTTTATCCCTTGTTTCCATGAGATCTTGAGCACATTCCACAAACGAGCGATCTCTCCGCATTCCCTCCTTCTTCCCCAGTTATTTTCCCACTTGGATTGTCTCCATCATCTCGCTGAGTTTATCTTGAATTCTGTTAAAGCGTGCCCGGAGTTCTGCGGCATACTGCCAACTTAACTGTCTCAATTTTTCGTTTCTCTAATCATCATGAATATAACCTTCTCTGGGGTCCACCGTTCTCCTCCGAATCCCTTCTTCAATCTTCCTTTGATGACCCTCGAGGAGATATCTTCATTTGCCTTAATCTGGTTTAGGATACTTCTCTTTACTCGGCAGATCCTCGCTGTCCAGTATATCCTCCGACATCTTCGCTTCTATTCGCCCCATTAGGCGATCGTCCCCTTTTAAAAAATGATTTAATTCTCCGCTCTCTCCACTGAATTTTTCAATGTCCGATACCGCCTTCCTCTGGTCCTGGGCGGTTGCCGTACAGACCTTAATCTATTCTAACGTCGTGGCAAGAAATTGCTTCAGATGCTTCTGAGGTTTCACTAGAGGACTCACTAGGTCTATAGTCTTCTCGTCTTCTCCTCCGTATCCGCCGGAAATTTATTTCCATTGGATCACCTGGTCCCGTCTCTGCCTTTCTTTACATATAAAGGCACTGTCGTGCTATGTGGTGTTCATTGCTACACTCAAAGCCCCTAGTGCGAGGGCATTGGCCCTTTCATTTCCGCACCCATAGCACTTCCTATCATACCCTCCTCCTATGCGTATTCCTCCCTGGTTCGTTAGCCTTTCTCTAGAACCATCTGCGTCCCCCATAGGCTTTCTTTTATTTTTCCTTCACTATTGGCCATGCTGTTACCTCGTCTGCCTGAATATGGTTCAAAATACTTCTCTTGATCCGGCATATGAGCGCTGCCTTGAGGGAAATCACGTCGTTCTTGTCCAGCAACTACTCTGAGACCTTGGCTGGCAACCTCTCCATGATGCGATCTCCACATTTAATAAAGTGATTTAACTCACCGGTTTCGCCTGAGGACCGCTACAGGTCCGAGATAGCGTTTCTAATATCCTGAGAGGTTGCTGCTCTCACTTTTATTTTAGCCAACATATTGGCGTGAGCAGCCTCGAGAATGGTCTCTGGTAGTGGGGGTAGTAGCGGAACCAACGGGACAGCCGGGGCTGCAGGAACTCCAGGAGCCGGTTGCGCCACCGGGATCTGTAGAACTGTGGCGGTCTCACTGCGGGCTGTTGTGGTTGACCAAATATAAAGTTAAAGGTTTGAACACAAAGACTAAAAGAGATAAAGGGGTGAGAGACGGACCGACTCGGTTGTACACAAAGACTGATCTTTGTTGAATCCAGTTCAGCTGTAAATATAGATTCAAATCATCTGATCTATTCGATCAGCTGACATTGGAGTTACATCTGACTGTAACTCTCCCCTACCAGTTTACGAACAATCCTCGTAAACTCAATTATGTACAATAGAAAAAACTATATACAAATAAATTATAATACAATACAAGTGACATATACAAATACAATTAAAAAACAATAACAATGATAAAAAAAAATAAAACACCTCTCAATGTAAAAAGTACAAAAGAATAAAAATAGTATTTGAGAGGAATCTGCATTTTCATTGATATTTACTATAACAACTTATATTAAGTCCCTAAAATAAACAGAAAAAAACAAATTTTACAATATTACCCTCTGGAAGGGAGGTGATGGCTCTCACGCTAGTTATCACACCACCTTTGAAGGAAGCTTTAACTGTATTATAAGAACCTTTCTACGCTTGAATTTTGAACTTTGAATGGACTTTCGTACCTCGTCAGCTCTTTCCCCCTATTCGTTCCCATTTTCCGGTACACCACCGTCCCGAGTTGAACCTGGCCCATCAAATCATAGACACTAATGTTGTGTCGTGCCACTCTTCTGCGTTTCTCTTTCTCAATTTTATTCCTGACTTTTGCCCATATCTTTCTCTTTGCCATATAATTAACGGTGATTGTACTCTCCTCCATCGCTGTATCTCGATAATTCTTACGACATCCCCGCAGCCCAAAAACAATAGGGGATGGGGAAAACCCGGTGACCGAGTGTATGGAATTATTGTATGCTACGATTGCTCGTTCCATCGCTTCATCCGGCCCCAGCACCTTTTCTAATTTATACACCCGGAGATCGTCACTGAGAGTGCTGTGGAGCATTTCGATCCCTCCTCGGCTCTTTGGATGTCCCGGGGCGTTAAGATGCCACACTAACTCCAAGACTTTCATTTCTTCCCTGACGCCTGTGTTGTCAAACTCCCTTCCACTTCCTAATGAGATTCTATCAGGTACGCCGTAAAACTGGAACTATGTTCGTAGGGCTCTTAACACTGCTTATGCCGACCTCTCTTTCACTGGATACGCCATTGCTAATTTGGTAAATACGTCGACCACTGTGACCCACTTGTATCCCTTCCATATAAACGAATCTGCCGGAAGATCACTGAGCGGTGCTTCTGCAGTGGGCGTCTCTTCCTGTGTCGTTTGTGGCGTGTGTCTATCGTATTTTTCACTCAGACATACGTCACAGCTACCAATGGTTTCTTCAATAGTACGCTTCATACTCCACCAGAAGTATCGACGCCCCAATGCCTGTAAAGTTTCGTTCAGTCCTCTATGCTTTGTCTTTCCCTGGTGATATACGAGAGTCACCTCTCTTTGGCGCTCCACGTCACGGAGAGTCTCCACATTATCATATAGCGTATGGACATCCAGTTGACCCAAATCTGTTCCGTCCGCCAAAAACGCCGAATCTTCTCCCAAACTACTGCATTCCCTACGTATAGATGATGGGCATGTACGGCCTTCGATGCATCTTCTAGGGCTTTGCATACCTGGTCATCTCTGACGCAAGGTTGTGACCAGATGGTCACGATGCTGCTGCTGCCGTATTTACCATGCTCGATTTCCCCGAGGTTCTTGTTTTCCATATAATTTGGCGCCATTTTTCATTAATAATCTCATCAATCTCTTCCTTCTCAGGTGGTCTTTCCACAGTTGAATCTTCATCTTCAGTCGTCTCTCCTCTGTTTCCCGATTCTTGTGTGCCTGGTTGTTGTTCCTCTTCCGGGATCCACTCTCTCAATCTGTCTCACATCCCTAGTTGATTCTCCCTGATTATCTTTAATTGCGTTGACCATTATTGCCCTGGAGAGCCACTCTGCAACCATGTTCTCTTTACCGGGCTTTTATATGATGTCCGTATTATATTGACTTAGGATCTCCTTCCGGTTTCTTTGTCTCTCGGATCATCATAAATATACCCTCCTCTGGGGCCCACCGTCATTCTCCGAAGGCCTTCTTTGATCTTTCCTTGATAACTCTCCAAGGGGTCTTAAGGGGTCTATCCATTTGAATAACATAAGGTCTGTCATAACATAGTCGATGACGGATTTTATTTTAAAAATCACTTCTTACAGGCCGTACAACGCGGGATTGTTGGAACAGACCAAATGTTTCTGAAATAGTTGTTGAAAAACATCGATGTATTTTAGGTAATGTATTGTAAGGAACGATATATTAAAACATCGATGTTTTTTGTAGTCGATGTCAGATTCTTTGTTTTAAAAAGCACTTCTTACAGGTCGTATAACGCGGGATTGTTGGAACAGACCTCATGTTTCTGAAATAGTTGTTCAAAAACATCGATGTATTTTAAGTAATGTATTGTAAGGAACGATATATTAAAACATCGATGTTTTTCGTAGTCGATGTCGGATTTTTTTTTAAAAAAGCACTTCTTACAGGCCGTACAACGCGGGATTGTTGGAACAGACTTTATGTTTCTGAAATAGTTGTTCAAAAACATCGATGTATTTTGGGTAATGTATTGTAAGCAACGATATTTTTAAAACATCGATGTTTTTTTTAGTCTATGTCGGATTCTTTGTTTAAAAAAACACTTATGACAGTACGTAGAATGCGTGATCGTTGGAACAGACTTTATGTTTCTGAAATAGTTGTTCAAAAACATCGATGTATTTTGAGTAATGTATTGTAAGGAACGATATTTTAAAACATCGATGATTCTTGTAGTCGACATTGGATTCTTAGTTTCTAAAACCACTTCCTACTGGCCGTATAACACGGAATTGTTGGAACAGACCTCATGTTTCTGAAATAGTTGTTGAAAAACATCGATGTTTTTTGTAGTCGATGTCGGATTCTTTGTTTTAAAAAGCACTTCTTACAGGCCGTATAACGCGGGATTGTTAGAACAGACCTCATTATTTCTGAAATAGTTGTTGAAAAACATCGATGTATTTTAGGTAATGTATTGTAAGGAACGATATATTAAAACATCGATGTGTTTTGTAGTCGATCTCGGATTCTTTGTTTCAAAAAGCACTTCTTACAGGCCGTAGGACCCAGGATCGTTGAATAGACCTTATATTTCTGAAATATTTGTTGAAAAACATCGATGTTTTTTGTAGTCGATGTCGGATTCTTTGTTTTGAAAAGCACTTCTTACAGGCCGTATAATGCGGGATTGTTGGAACAGACTTTAAGTTTCTGAAATAGTTGTTAAAAAACATCGATGTATTTTGAGTAATGTATTGTAAGGAACGATATTTTAAAACATCGATGATTTTTGTAGTCGATATTGGATTCTTAGTTTCTAAAACCACTTCCTACTGGCCGGACTATACGTCGTCTATTGTTGGATTGTTGGAACAGACTTTATGTTTCTGAAATAGTTGTTCAAAAACGTGGATGTATTTTGAGTAATGTATTGTAAGGAACGATATTTTCAACATCGATGTTTTTTTATTCGTTGTCGGATTCTTTGATTCAAAAAGCACTTCTTACAGGCCGTAGGAAGCGGGATCGTTATAACAGACCTTATGTTTCTGAAATAGTTGTTCAGAAATATCGATGGATTTTGAGTAATGTATTGTAAGGAACGATATTTTCGAACATCGATGTTTTTTGTCGTCGATGTCGGATTGTAAGTTTCTAAAACCACTTCTGACAGGCTGTAGAATCCGTGATCGTTGGAACAGACCTTATGTTCTTCAAATGGATGTTCAAAAACATCAATGTTTTAAAACAAAGCCGGGGTCGGCTACTTTGTCACGTGGAAGGAACAGACCTATCACCCCCCACCACTCACTGCACCCAGCTGGTGGACAATCAAGGTCACCTTATCTTCGCGGATCACGTCGTCTGTTATCGGAGGAGCCAGCACTCTGTATTGTTATTATAACTTTTGTATATGTGTAGCTAGTTTTGATATTATTGCATGATGGAGGATTTTTTTTTTCTTCTTTTGTAGCTTTATATTGAAATGTGATTAATTGTTCTGTATACTGGTAGGGATATTGAATGTGTAACTGGAACACATTAAAT
>NW_027107768.1:375522-376473 GCF_000696795.3 Halyomorpha halys | reverse complement strand
GTCACCTTATCTTCGCGGATCACGTCGTCTGTTATCGGAGGAGCCAGCACTCTGTATTGTTATTATAACTTTTGTATATGTGTAGCTAGTTTTGATATTATTGCATGATGGAGGATTTTTTTTTTCTTCTTTTGTAGCTTTATATTGAAATGTGATTAATTGTTCTGTATACTGGTAGGGATATTGAATGTGTAACTGGAACACATTAAATAGCCAGTTGTGCCATAGTTGATTGGGGAGAGAGTAATTGATTTGTGGCTCTGAAGGTTTTTTTTTTCCTCCTCTTCTTTTGGGTCCTCTTTCGAGATTTCGTTTTTCGGACATTTATTATGCATAGTAGTGGTCAGATAAATTGATGAAATCACTTGGATGTCTTCTTTTATTAAGTTTGTTTATCGGATTTTTTTTTCTCTCTTAACTTGACTTATTATCCAGTGACTCATTTATATTAAACAATTATTAATGTATTTATACTGTTTTAACGAGTTTTATGTTTGTTTGTTTTTTTAAGCATATTTATGTCTGAAATGTTTGTATATATATTTTAACTTAGTGACTAACATATTTTTTTAATATGTTTTTAACCCATCTGTACATTTTTAACTCGCTTTTTTTTTGTATTTATTTATTCACGATTTTGTCATTTTTGTGTGCCTTTGGTGTTTGTATATATGTTTTAACTTACTGACTCTAAATCTTAAAATACTTTCTTATTCTTCTTTCTTCTTCTTATTCTACTACTTTGGTCTGTTCAGCTTATTCATTTGGACAGCCCTGCAAAGTGGGGCGAAACGTCGGAAAATAAATAGTTGTAAACTATTTTTGTTTCACTTTTGACCGCAACCCTGGCCATCTTCATATATATTAAAATACTTTCATATTTGTTTATTTATTGTTATTTATTTATAATCATAATCATACGAGCTATAATCCTATATTTGCATGCATATA
>NW_027107768.1:340757-375472 GCF_000696795.3 Halyomorpha halys | reverse complement strand
ATGGGGCGAATAGAAGCGAAGATGTCGGAGGATCTATTGGACAACGAGGATGCAAAATCACTGACAGCAGCGGTAGTCTGCCGTGTAAAAAGAAGTATCCTTAATCAGATTCAGGCAGATGAAGAGACCTCCTGGAAGGTCATCAAAGAAAGATTAAAGAAGGCATACATACGGTACTTTTCACTGTCGCTCTACATTTGAGAATCTGATAAAAGAGTCTTTCTTTGGCAGTTCTACCCTAGCAGGTTTATTATCATAGCAATACATTTTAAGTTAGGTTTGCATCTATTCAACCCATCAGTCTATCACCCCCTTTTAGGAAATGTCTTAACTCCCCTGTCTCCAGTGTGTCCAGCGTCGTAGCATGAGCTTGCGCTAGTGATATTTCCAGTAGTTGCTGAATCTCTGCCGGAGGTGGGTTCCCTGCAGCTACAGTCGACTGTTGCTTGAAGCTGGTTGGCTGCATTTGGAGGTTGTTAAAGTTAAATTTCAGGATAGATAAGCACTCCGTGTTTATTCTCCAAAATTATTACGAACAGCTATTCTAAACGAACTACATTTCATGGACTTGGGAATCTCCAAAATGAAATCCCTAGCACGCCGCCATTGTTACTGACGAAACATAGACCAAGATATTGAAAGACATGTGGTTACCAATAGTCTTGTGCAGCCTAAGATCAAGAACAAGCCACCAAAGGAAGTTTTCCACCCCTCGGACGAGCCTCATAATAAATTTCAAGGAATCCACATAGACTAAGCTGGCGCCTTCCTCGGTTATTATTATTTCTAGTAGTAGATGCCAAGTCTAAATGGCCTGAAGTCAGAATAACAAAATATGCAACAACTATTGCGTTTATAAAAAACATATTTAGCTCTCACGGCCTTCCAGACTTATTGGTTTCTGATAATGCAAGTATTTTCACTAAAACAGAATTTAATAATTTTTGTGTTTCAAACGGAATTTATCAAAAAACAATTCCACCAAGGCACTTGGCTACAAAAGGATTGGAAGAACGCTATGTACAGTTTATAAAAAAAAAAACTAAAATGTATGAGCAACCATACCACCCCTGTAAAACATTCAGAGGAGACATCTTATTCTGTTTTCAACAAAACCCTCTTTAATCACCTGTTAAAAACTATTTAAATAGGCCATTGAAAATTATATTATTTTTATTACAGCCCCCTAATCTGCATTTCACCCCAGATTGCTAAAGTACTTTAAGCATGGGAGACAGTGTGTTGTCAAGAAATTATGTTTAAATTAGCAAATGGAAATTTGGGACCATCATTCAAATATTAGAATAGTTGACATACTAAGTCAAACTTGATGAAGGAACAAACATAAAACGCCATACAAAGTCAGTCACTAAGTCAGAAGTATTTAACAGGTGGACACAAATAAAATGTTTTATTTGTTACCATTATACAACCTAAAACGTTCAAAGTGTAGTGAGAACAAAAAACACTAGCTTTGAAGTGATCACAACAAAGACTTCAAACAAGTAGTAGCCAAACAAAGAACATAACGGCTAATGGACAACAATCGATGTATTCACCGTTTGCCACAGAGCAACTTGTATACAATAAAAAATGAATTTTTACATCACACTTTAACAGGAAGTAGAGGCAGCACCTATGAATGGAATGTTGGGCTACCTATATCTATCCCATTCTCTGAAAGACCAACACCACCTACCACTGTAGAAGAACTGGACAACAATGGACATAGGCTGGCCGACACCTCAAGGACTATATCTTTTAAATACGCTTGGGAGTATGTCATAATATTGCCAACATGTTATACATTGATGGAAATCAATATGGAAAATTTATTGTTGGTATGTGTAATGAAATTAGTGTGGTTTACAAGCTTGGGTACACTTGGTTCCTCGATCGTTTTCCTTAAATTACCACAAACATGAAGCAGGCCCTTGGCATTGTAAACAAATGTATTGAGATATATTAAGTAAAGGAAGATTACAAATGAAGACGACTTTATTAAAAAAATATTAATAGAAGTTATATTAAAAAAAAAAAAAAAAAAAGAACATTGGTTAATTGAATAAAATAGAAATTAATACTCAATAAAATTATTTAATTGACAAAAATCTACAGCTAACCTAATAAACAAATCATAATTGGTCTTTCATGCAGTATAATTTTCCATCAGCCTTGAATACCAATTAATAAGACAAACAATTATGTGGTACTTCTACTATACTGTGATACTTCTGCAATGAAAGACTACGATTTTTTTTCTTTCTAAATCATTAACAAAAAATAAATGGTTTTCATTGTATAATATAAAAATAAACTGTGTTCTCTATAATAGATAATAAGAAAACATAAAACGGACACATGTTCTGACAGAGCTATAGTGTAAATATGTAGAAATTTAGAATGAACTATATAAAATATGCATTATTTTTATCACAGATATAATCACAATTATGGCTCAATTATTATATATGAACATGTGCATTGGAAGATATGCGTATATGAATATACATTAACATATATAGACAAACACAAAATCAAACTAGGATACATAAATAGCATTAGGAGGTAGTAATCAAAATTACAGTAGTTATTAACAACAATGGATACGTTTTTAATCTAATTATAAAATACAAAATACATTTTCATCTCTAAACATTATAAATAAACTTTTAGCTCAGAAATATGGTGTAGTAGGTGGATATTTAGTTTCGACAAGTTAAAGAAAATTTAATCATCGACAAACAATGAACTATAATTGGTCCCTATGATTTCTGGTAACATTTACTGTGTAGTATAATTATAGTTTAGTATACTAATTTCATTCAAATAAATATCATGAAGTAATCCAAGATTATAAAATAGTTATTAAATATTTCGATAATAGTGGCTTTCCATACATGACCTCTTACATTAGTACATTTATAATCAGTAATTTATTTTTGATTTGCTATCAAAGTTATTAAACCAGCTATCGAAGAGAGCATTCCAAACAAACCAATTAAACCAGAACTAAGTTGTACATAATTTAATGCATAAAGAGGAATAAAAATATCGCAACAATTTCTTATTAAATCAACATAAAGACTAAAATAAATTTGTACATGTGACAATATTGATAGAGAATCATTATTATTTTTCTTATATACACGCCACACTTTTTTTAATTCATAATAGTTGTGAATTAAATTTAATATAATAGCTAATAACCAATATTTATTGGCAGAAGAAGCCCATGCATTGGAGTTCAACTGTAATAGTTGTAGTCTCTTCATTAACAAAAAATGATCACAGAAAAGGTAACAGCCATGAGCAATCTTAGCTAATCCAGCCAGTCTACTTAATACATCTGCATTATGAATATTCTTACTGGCTAAGTAAAAACTCTCCAATGATCTTCCAAATCTTAACACTAGAAAACATTAGAAAAACTTTGTCATCAATGTAGTTAGCATAACAAATATACTAATTATTAATAATATACATTAATATTCACAAAAGAAACCATGTTTTTAAATAATAAAGTGACTATTTTTTTATTTAACTACCGGTAACCAACCTATTCTAACCAGAGTGAGAAGGTTAAGTTTCCATCCTGTGGGACCGCCACAAAATAAAAGCCAATTCCCCAGGCTGGATTTGAACCAGTATCACTGTAGACTGGAGGTGACTAAGGTGACCATTTAACTACTCCAGCTAAATGGTCGTAGTAGCTGAGGGAGTGGCACCTTAGCAAACTTGTAACTGCAAGGTAGTCCAATGAAATGAAAACTCGATCCTCCAATACTGGTTAGAATAGGTTAATTACCTATAAGGTAAGCCCTACATGTCTCAAAGATGACCAGGTAGGGGTAAAAAAAAAAAAACTTCAGCTATCAACAGCCTTGATAGTAGAAGTACTATCAACTCTATCTGCACATGCACAAAAAACTCACATGATAGATATTTGTCATGTGGAAATGGGCCATTTAGTGATCAAGATTATCCCCATCCCTCTATCATCACTATGCCCAGCAATAGTCCTCATTGTGTTTAGTTAGAGTTCATAATCACTGTAACACAGATTCAGTTTATTTCATGTTTACTTCATATAATTAATTTAATGATCAAATCATAAATAACTTTTTTAAAGATTTTAGCAATAAAATATTCAATAGCATTTTTGTTAAATCAAGGAAACCCGGAAGAGGGGCGTGACTTAAAAATTACCAGAAAGTAAATACTATCAAAGAAAGTTTACTATTCACTTTTTAAAATTACCAACTATCAAATTTGTAATGAATTAAAAATTGATTCATTGCCACTGTCATCATTGTGTTAATTAATTATAGCACAACACAGTATATTTTATAAGACAACAACCAGTAGTATATTTTCACCAATATAAAATAGATGAGTATGTTAACATTACTTAATACACCTACAATAAAACAAAAAACCATAGCAAATAGACAAGAACACAAATAATGATCATTCAATGCTTACTTCAACAAGATAACTTTTTAATTTATTAAATAAGTTAAGTTTTTAACAACACAATCAAAGGCTGTCACTTTTTATTCCACGGAGTAGAAAAGATTTTAGATATTTTTATGAAAAAAATTTGAAAGAGACAATTATAAAAACATACATTTCCTGAATGTTCCAAGTTGGTACTCCAAAAATTTGTATCTGTCTGAGGCGGTATTTCTGGCAGTAATATAATCCAATAAGCGGCATAGATATTGAAAAAATCTGAAATTAAGTTATAAAAAAAATATTAAAATTGAATAAATAAGATAAGAAAAACCACTGATAATAAAATTAGCATATTAAATAATTTTCTATTATTATTAATAAACATTACTATGTTAAATCATTCATTTAAGAATAACTATGCACAAAATTGTCATTCTCAGATATTTTATTAATTTATTTGTTTTTATTGTGTAGCTTATGTAAAAGTTAACAAGAACAATTTGTGTAAAGAAACGATTCTAATATTAAATTAACGTTTAATAACTCAAATTCAGAAAATAGATTATGTCTTGCAGTCCCTATAAGTTTAGAGGTACACTTCATATTTACTAATCAATTATAGCTGAGGAAGACTAGTTGTAGTAGTTATACGACAACCTTTCTAATTAGAATGGGCATGTTAAAGTTAAAAATTAATTGTGCCGAAGAGGAGTTCATACCAGTGTGGATTTGAACATAACTAAATAAACAGTTCTCATAATTCATTGATGAGATAAGGAAATACAAATACACCCAACTAACAGTTGAATTAACAGGGAAAAAAATTTCAGGGCATATATTACAAATAAATACATATCTTACAAGATCATTTTGAATATAATTATAACCTTAGTTTCCTAATGATACAAATGAACTGACTTTCTCTTCATTAGCAATGTATATATTATTATCAATTTACACAATTTTTATCCTTTTTTTTCTCTCAACTTTTATTCTTTAAAATTCTCCAACGTTTCGGCCCTCAGGCCAATCTCAAAGATACAACCTACAAAAAGTTTTTGGTTTTTATATAACAATTACATTATTTCCTTCGACTACACACTGATTTCTTTGGTAATACCTTTAATATTGATGTCATTGCTTTTTTAAAATCTCAAACAATCATATATAATATAATATATAAAAAATAATTAATCTAATCTATACATTTTCACTATAACAAGTTTAGTACCATAAAATATGTATAAACAGTTACCTGGCTGTTTTATCTCGACCATTAATTTGATTTAATACTCCCAGAACAGTCATCTTTGAAGGAAATGACAAACCAAGTAAAGGACTTATAATGTAATCTTATCTATAACAGAGTATTAAGTGGATTCAGATTTGATCTAAAAACTTATCTTTGACAATATACCTAAATAATCATATCCAACTATTTTGAAGAGTCCCCAACTGACAATAATGATAATGCACTTATCAAAATACCAACGATTCAAATTAACCTCCAACAAACTTCATCGTTCACTTTCCATTCCGAAAAGGTATCAACAAGTAAAAACTACTAACACATCTGGCGGGATTTTAAAAAAATTAGATCATGTTAGATAAATTTATGTCGGTTGGTCGTGGTTACCTATTTCCCTCCTGGAAAATTAGTGTAATCCAGTGTCAGTGGCAATTATATTCCACAGAAAATCGGGCTTCTCAAAGAAATATATCGTCTTTAACACTTTGTAAAATTTATAATAGAAATTAGGAAATTACCTGTTGAAATGCGGAGACCAGAGAAAGAAAAGACTGCCAAATATTGTAAAAACATAGAATATATTTTTACTCCTTCCTGTCAACAGCTCATTTACCTGCGGCCTGCGATATGTAAGGTATGCTTCCTATTATTTTCATTATCTTCCTTTATTCTTGATTTTACTCCTATAATTTTTTCCATCTTTTATCTATAGTATTTTTTAAATTTATTTATTGACATATGCAACTGTACATAAAACACAACAAGTAAATTTTAAGTAAGATTATAATGGTATGATACTGGCATGTAGAGAAACTACCCATTGGTAGCACTCCACTCTCAAAAACATTTTTACAATATAAGGTCTCCAGACCATCTTCTTTTCAGGAGGATTGCCAGAAGCGAAAAAGGAAGCAAGGTTAGAAACTAATGGGTTTGAGTGGTTAGGGAGTTTATAATGGAAGGTTTGATATCTGGTTCGAGCTAGATCGGTTATAAAAGGAACATTTGGACAATTTTATTTGTACCAAAGTAAGGAGCATTGAGGATTTTGGATTGTATGGATTGGATACGAGAGGAATTCGAAGGTTTAGTGGAGCCACAAAGCTCAACTCCATTTGTCCAGATGGGCCTTATTGTTGTCATGTAGATCAGTCTTTTGTAATGAATTGAAAGTTTAGACCGTTTGTCCAGTAAGTGCTGTAATAGTCGGAATCGACGTGCAGTTTCCTGTCTTTTCAGTCTTGTGTGAAGATTCCAAGTTAGTCGTTTCTCAAGATGGACTACCCAAGGTAGCGGATCAGTTCTACAGGGGTAAGAGCAACATTATTAAAGTATACTGTAGGGCACCCGGCAGGTTTACGACGAAGAATAAAGGTGATTTAGTGGGATTTATTTTTATTCTACGATTTCAGCACCATTCTCGAGATTTGTGATGTGGGACTGGAGAGTTTAAAATGCAATCAAAGGATTATTATTAACTGTGCGCACACGTGTCATCGGCTGTATAGACGGTGTAGAGGAAGGGACCAAGGATATGTTCTGGGATTATATGATTGGAATCTAGGGTGGAGGTACAGGCGTTTCAAAATGAGTTTTTCGAGGATTTTGCCCATGGTCGGTAATAGACAGATAGGACGGTAAGAGGGTGGGTGTTCCGGCGGCTTTCAGGGTTTTGGTATCATGTTGACTGTAGGTAGTTTCCATGGGTTAGGAAAATATGTGGAACGGAGAACGGCGCTATATATGTAGGTGAGGAATAGGATGGCTTTTCGAGGAAGAAGGTCGTATCCAGGAGCTAAGTGGATAGGTAATCTCTGAATGATGCTAAATATTTCTGAAGGATGGAATGGTTTAAATGGTAGAGTCATTTGAAGTAGAATATTTAGTTCTGCTTCAATATATTCAAGGTGAATTGGGTTAAGGATATCGGGATGCGGAATAAAGGTTTTAGAATGGTGTTGTCCGAAAGTTTGCGATTTTTGTTCGTCAGTTCTGGTCCAGGAGTATGACAAAAAATTCCGTTTGAAGTTTCTCCAATTAAAAGCCATGTTACTCTCCATGTTTAAAGGAGCTAAAGCTGGGCAGGTCCAAGAAGCCATTATTATTCTTTTAAAAAAAACACAACTAAATATGACAAAAAACAAACTTCTAAATAACAGAAACTTAACAGTTTTCACCGCTGCCACCATGTTTTGTTCTTTATAGAATGAATGCGTTTTTTACACACATTTATTAAGAGCACATAACATTGCTGTACAATTGTTCATATGTAACCTCCTCATGTCTAACCCTATCAAACATATGATATTTTAATTTTACAACAAACTATTTTTTATTTATCTGATTTATTTATTTTTTTATATTCTGAAAGTGATCTCATTAAAAGTAATTTTAATTTCTGATTCAATGTATTATTAAAAGATAATACCGCATTAGTTATTCACTTTTCTAAGCTAACGCGAGATTTATTTTCTTCTAATTCGGTCTCTTTTAAATTCTGCGAAATTTCAATCATTTCATTTAAGAGTCCAAAAGCTACAGCTCTAGCGTCTGTTTTTAAAATAAAAGTTAGACTCCAGTCGGGAAATCGTAAGATTGGAGGGTTTATTAATTGTCGATTGAGTAGTAAAAATAATTCTTTATATTTTTTCTGATTAATTTTAGATTCTTTTCGTAATTGCGAAGTAAGTGGATTTAAGCTATAAAGGAAATTGTTTATAACTTTTCTCTTGTAATTTCTCATTTCTAAAAACTCTTTAGTTTCTTTTTCTGTTCGTGGTAAAGGAAAATTTTCAATAGCAGATATTAAGATAAGATAAAAATATATATAACAAATATACATATATAACATAAGATAAGATGGTCGGGGGGGGGCGTATGGTCAGCAAATAACAACATAAATAAACAAAAAAATAATTATGAGAGATAGTTGACCGTAGATGATAAATGAGGAGAAGATGGTTGGGGGTGCGGTCAATGAAAAACACAAATAAGTATGATTAACTTATTTTAATGTGACACATTAAAATAAGTTAATCATAGTTCATTGGGTTGCTAGCCACACAGCATACTTATTTTAGTTTAATCAGACGATATTTTTAATCTAACGATAAATAGCCCTATACAAGTATACAATAATAATTACAAATATTAGTAGTATACAACATTAGAACATGATTTTTATTTTTTTTTTGTTTAATCTTTTTGGTTCTTTTATCTTTTCCTTCCCTTCTTTTTCCCTTTCATACTTTGGTTTCAACACAATGTGCCTTTAACAGAATAATAGATAAAATAGTGATAGAGATATGAGAAAATATAAGAAAGATAGTTAAGTAACAAATATAAATTTAAAAAAAATCAACAAACTATGTTAAAATTAATATAAGTTATGGTAGGACAAGGCCTCTATACAACCTTAATCCTAACTCACTATGTAAATAAGCACTGATAATGCATATAGGACCATTACAGAGAGAATAAAGGCAGTATCATTCTAGTAAGCGTGCGTTATAATTCTGTTCCCTTATTTCTATTTTTAAGTTATTCAGTCCAAGTGCTTGTAAGTGGTGCCGAGACCCGAAAACTCTGTTCACTGATTGAAGATTTTTTTTTTAACTCTGTTCTCTCATCAAGGATTTTTTTTCTCTTTCTTCCTCCGTGTTACAGCGGGTAGGGGTAGGTAGTAAAAGGAACCTTTACTAGCCCAACCGTGGAAAGTTGTGAAAAGAAAATAATAGCCGAATTTTGTTATTTTTGTATTTTTAAATAAGTAAACATAATAAAAGGAACACAAAATATTTAAAAATATAAAATCAGTTGCTAGCCTACCTTCTACGCCACAACCCCTGATGAAGACCAGAAACTCAGGTTGAAACGTCGGCATAAAATAAATAAATATGGTTTTGTTTATTTATGTTGTTCTTTCCTGACCGCAGCCACCGACAAACTTCTCCAATCATTAAAAATATAAAAACTATAAAAAAAAAAAAAGAAAGCTTAAAAATATTACAAAATTACATGAATTGAACGAAAGAGAGAAGAAAAAAAAGTCTTATATCACCGGTGATTGATGGGGCCCTGGTTGTGGTTGTTCTGAGTGGATGTTCTGGTGGAGGTAGATCGACATACGTCCGGCCTCCTTGTCCTCTTGAAGGATGACCCGTAGTAGTCCGCCCGCCGTGGCTAAAATAATTTAACCTGGCGCAGATGGCCAGAATGCTGGCAACTATGAGTATGTAGTGAGGAGACAATGGAGACGAAATGTGTGTGCACACTGAGACACTAAGAAGTCGTCTGTCTATTTTTCTGTATAAAAAACAACAGAAAGTAGTTGTTTTGTTTTTTGACTTAATAAAAATCATATGTTCCAATAATCGATTTGTGGACCATATGTTGACCGCAACACTCTGGTTATCTTTTCTTTTCTTTTTCTTATATTGTCACTTTATTTTTTACTGACCAAGATGGTTAATGGTGATGATCAATCACAACTATAGCCCGCAGTGAGGCCGTCAGTTCTACAGATTTCGGTGGCGCAACTGGCTCCTGGAGTTCAGCCCCGGTAGTCCCGACGGCGGTTCCGGTGTTATCCCCGCTACCAGAGACCACTCTAGCGGCTGCTCACGGCAATATGTTGGCTAAAATGAAAGTGAGAGCAGCAACCTCTCAGGATATTAAAAAACCCATCTCAGACCTGGAGCGGTTCTTAGGCGAAATCGGTGAGTTAAATCACTTTATTAAAGGTGAAAATCGCATCATGGAGAGTTTGGCAGCCAAGGTCTCAGAGGAGTTGCTGGACAAGAATGACGCGATTTCCCTCAATGCAGCGCTCATATGCCGGATCAAGATAAGTATTTTGAACCATTTTCAGGCAGCCGAGGAAACAGAATGGCCAGTAGTGAAGGAAAGATTAAAGAAGGCCTATGGAGGAGGCAGATGGTCCCCGGAGGAAGACATTTTCTACATGTTGCGAGAGAGGAGAAAGCACGGACAGTCTAACGGACAGTACGCAGCCACGCTGTTAGGCCACTTTAATCTGGCCACAGAAAAGATGAGAGAGACTCTTGAAGCGGATGTAGTCAGTTGGAGGATGAATTTCATTGACTCCATAATGAAGGTGCAACTGGCTAAGGAGACAAATAAAAGGGAAGGTTTACCCCGGGACCGCACTTTTGTGGAATGTGCGCAAACATGATCGACGTGAGCGCAAGAGAGGAGGATGCAAGGATGGATGTCGATGATGGAGGATGGAACAGAGTACCGTACCACCGCACAAGGAATCCGTCAACAACATAGAAGAGAAGAGAACCCAGGGATAGTGGTAAAGATAGAGGTACGAGTAGAGAAAGGCGACCGAACCAGGGCAGAATACACAGTGGAGGACGAAAGGAAGACATGAAGTGCCATGGGTGCGGAAAAGTAGGACACCTGGTGGCCCAATGCCCCCGCACTAGGTGCTTTGAGTGCGGCAATGAAGGCCACATAGCACGACAGTGCCCTTATATGCACAGAAAGGCAGAGACGGAACCAGGAGAACCAATGGAAATAAATTTCCAGGGAATACGGCGGAGAATACGAGAGGTCTATAGACCTAGTAAGTCCTCTAGCGAAACATCACAAGCCTCAGAAACAGAGGTGGAAGGAAGAGGAGGGTGGAGGAATAAACCGCTAACCAGCAGCTGGCGACGAGCATGCGAAGGAAGAAGATCCAGACAGGGGAGTTGAGGAGGGCCCCAGGAGAGGGGCGACCGCACCCTTGAGATTTACAGTGGGATTCAGAATGATTGCCAACTTCCCCTTCTTAGAGAAAGCAACAATATCCGCATATCTAGTGAATCCATCCGTATCGACACAGTAGACCTCGTCGAAGCAGGCAAATTCTCTTTCTTTTAGGAGCTTCATTAACTCGTACTTCACTCTATGATGTCGGCGTGTTATGAGGAGGGAGTTATTGGAGCATTTCCCCAGCACATGTGCTGGTGTTTCAGGCTCTCTGTTACATTTGCGACAGAGGGACTCAACTTCTATATTCTGTCCGCTGACACCTGGGACTCGTATATAAACTTATTTGCTCTCGGGATCTCTTTAAAATGATGTTCTCCAAGGCCCTGCCACCAGCAATTGCTCCATTCCTCAAACGCATTTTCACGTAGCGACTGTCGTAGAGCTTTCACACTCCGATCCCCCTGATCTATCGGCACATTCAGCAATCTCGGCTGAACTATCATAAAGTGGACTGGAACAGAGCATCGGGTACATTTGACAGCCGCTGAGCAATGAACCAATGTTGTAGGGGAGCCTCTCACTGGCAGCGGATCAAGCCTAGACCTCGGTACCTCCTCGGAGCGTACAACATCGCCGTGGAGGTGTTCGCAGGGAGCCCTATAATGCCTTTAACACTTCTGCGAATCATTGTATCGATGCCATCCTAGATTTCAGAACGTAGCTTTGTGAGGGGAGCGTTTTGAAGAGGGTATGTAAGACCCTGGAACACATATTGGTTGACAATGTTGACCTGCTCGGGCTTAAGCAAGTACGAGGTGACGAGCTTATCCAGATTTTTAATTAACTTTGTCACCGAATCTTTGTTGAACTAAATTTTTTATAGTGGTGACACCTTCTTTCATTGTTTGAATATATCCCCGTAATGACCGTAAATTCGATGAGAGTGGAAGATGATCGGGGGTGCGGTCAGTAATGATACACAAATAAATTTTACGTATATGTGTATCATTATTGACCGCACTCTTGACCATCTCCTCATATTATAATTCTCACCAAGTAACCTCAATCTACGCTACAATCTATGGAGTACATAAAATACAAAATAAAATAAAACAAACTATTTTTTTTATCAAATGTGCCACTATTAAAGCAAATCAGCGAGACGTAAAATAACGGAATAGGCCCCTTTTCCCAACCTATCTAGAATATTACCATACAAGTGATTAATGTCTGATGCATAACTTGCGGATGCATAACTTCTGGAAATTGCAGAGATCTAAAAGTAAAAAATGTCAAATTTTTTAATGTGATACAACAATATTACAGATTTAGATTTGGTTATATTTCTTATGATTCTATAATCACTTCTAATACTTTTATTTATAAAATCGGTAAAAAACTAGGCACCATTGTTAGCTGGTTAGTTTAGTTTTATATAAAGGCGTAAAACCTTTTTGATCAACAACGCCTTGCATTATTAGCTGTTTCAGGTATTATATTTGTTCATTATATTTTAATCCACTTAGATCACACCAGGATTATGACGCTTGAGATATAGGTACATGTATCTAGTTTAGACTATCTAACCTAGAAGAGGAAAACTTTAAACCTAATGAATATTTAAAAAAAAATTAATGAAACAGTAAATTCAAAAGATAAATCCGAGGTTAAAGACATTGTTTACTTTCTTTAGCTCTTTGGTTCTTTTTTTTCAAAATATGTTTCTTCTACTACCTTTAGATTGATTTTGCTATCTAGTTGACATTGAAAATTGCATCTATAGAATAACCTGCGTTTTTTTAGCAGTTTGTTTTCTTGTTTACCTGTTTGGTTTTTTTATTTTTTTAAAGTTACAATTTAGTTTATTTGGATATTAAACCCACTATAGTATATAATTTTATCCTATTTTAAAATGAACGTTATTTTCAAACTGCTATCAGTTTTTAGTTTATTTGTTTTATACTCCTCTAGTGGAGAATCTTCATTTAATGAAAATCAACACAAAAATGATATTTCACAAAGTTCTAGTGACGAAAATGCTCCTAAGCACCCTATCACTGAAGTTTCATCTGGCTCAAAGATAAATTCTGGTATATTACTATTAGCATTATTACCTTTATGTTGCTTTGTTTATATTATGAAGCCAAAATTACAGGATTTTGTTTAATAAATAGATCAATTAACCCACAGATACTTATTTTCTTCTTTTAAGTCTTGGAAAATATGTTCCATGACTTTTTTTATTATCTGGAAATATTATGGTTGAATTAATATTGTATATACCAACCCTGTAATCGTTTTATTATTTGTTGCCAAATAATCATGATATTCTCCGTCATCATTCTTCCAATTTACTGCCAAATTATCTGAAATGTTTATTTAATTTGGCTCCCGTCTTGTCAAATTGAATCTTCAGATGTGAGTATTTTACTCTTGAATGTTTTTTCCAATCAGTAATTAAAATTTCCCAAACTAAAATGTTTAATCTGTTTTATACTTTAAGTGAGAATTCTTTTCTGTTGATTATAAAATTATTTAACAAATAAGTGTTTTGCTTATTTTATTTTTTTTTTTACAGAATTAAATAGTAATTATCTGTCATTGGAGTCACAAAATTAAATTAAAATAATGTACAAACTTTTTTTGTGTTACATATGTATTACGTTACATGTGCATTACATATGTATGAATCGTTCAGTTGAAACTTTTTACTAGTCCATTTTACTAAGTTTTCAGAAGTGTTGTTTTTATAATGTTTTGATTTTAAATTGTTTATATTTCTATGAGATATAAATTCTTAAAATGTGGTGACACTTACTTTTGACTCAAAGACATCTTTTTAAACCACCTATACAATACAATAGGAAGCGGTTGTACTTATGTTTAGTTTTGTTATTTATGAAAAAGGCAGGAGTGGGCTAGAGTTTTAGGTGAAGGATTGATAAATCATTCATGTTACACTCTGTGACAAAAGTTGTTATAAATCTTTTTTGTATTTCAGTGTTGTGCCTCTGCAGGTGCCATATAATGTAGAGGAGATTATATTTATTACCAACCAAAGTAATTAGTAATCAAATATAGTTAAAAATTTCGGTTCCTACCTCCAGGCTTATTAGTATGAATTGTATTTTTCAGTTAGTAAAAGTAGATTTTTCTCACATCCCTTATTAGGAGAAAAATTAACACTGTTGTCTTAGATTATTATTACAGGTTGTAATGCACCTGACATTATATAATATATATATATAAAACTTAATTATCAGCGAAAGCAAAATGTTAAAAAAGAGAAAAAGGAATAAGATCTGACACGGTTGAACTGCTGGGTTTATAACATACTGGCTTTATTTTTTTTATTTTTTTTTTTTTCTGACCTAGAAATATTAAATATATACAAATAAGAAAGGATGTATATAAGCCGACAATATGAATCTTGGTTTGCCAGTGTGGCATTATAAGATAAGCTGCCGGGTCCGCTGAAGGCGGTGTCATCGATGATGGCATAAGTCTGCCGTGAGCGTACTAGGAATAGGGAGGGGCTATTCCGGCTGGCGTAACTAGCTTTATTGGGTTCAGTAAATCTTTTTATATACATTCAATCAGCTGATCTCCTCAGTCAGCTGAAATCAAAGTAACAGCTGACTCAGACTGTAACTCCCCCACCAGAACAATCCTCGTAAACTAATATTATACAATACAATAACATTGAAAATAAAATCAACACAGAAAAACTATTTACATTTTTAAAAAATCCTGTATACATATCATTGTATAAACTCACAAGCTTCCTTAAATAAATGCTAAATATATAATTTAAACCTAAGAATAAAATTTTAAAAAAATTTCATACTGTAAATGAACAAGTAAGAATGAAAAAGACAATATTTACAAAAATCAATAACAATCTTTAAACTACAAATTATAAATAGAATAAATAAATAAATTTTCTGTTATCTCATCTAGTATGAGAACACTTCAGTTTTTATTTTATCATTGTCGGAAGTTTTAATTCTTCAATATGGACAGTTCTCCTTTTTTTGGGTTCTCTGAAACTTTCTATTGTAACAATATTGTGTTCCCTTATAATTATCACCCTAAATCGTATCACTGTGTCTCCTTACCTCTTTAGACCCCTGGTTTCTGGTTACGATCGTCCCGATTTTGATCGCTCCCATTCTATGTGTGACCTTTAAATTCTCCCACACCACCCTCCTGGTTTTTCCCTTTTCTATTCTCCACTCTCTGGTGGACATCGGTAGTTCCAGTACTATCATGTGTGGAGAAGTTGTGTAGTGGAGAGGGAATACACCAGATTCAGGTATGTTTATGTATATTAATCACCCTGGGTGGCCCCTGTGAGGTAGAGGAGGCGGAATAAGTAAGGGCATCTTGAAAGTGCATTTCAGGTGGGTTTCAGTCATATTTTGTGCTTAGAGAAACTTCACAACTTCCTATAACTTCTGTGATTGTCTTCTTCATCCACCACCGAATTATTATTATTTCCTCCAGTTCCTCCATATCTACTGGTCTTCCTTCCTCCGAGCTCTCATTAGATGAAGATTCCTCCCTATCACCTTCTGTTCTTCCTCTTCCGGTGTCCACTCCCGCAGGAATTGCCAAGACGATTCTCCAGCCTTCTCTTCTACTGCATTTACTGTAATTGCTCGAGACAACCAATCGGCTAACACATTTTCTTTTCCTGGCTTATATATTATTTTCATGTTATACTGTCCAAGGAGCTCCTTCCAATGCGTAATCCTGGCCGAAGACTCCTTCAACTTTCCCACCCATTGCAGGGGCATATGACTATCATTAGACGAAGATTCCGCCCTATCGTCTTCCTCTACCACATCCTGTTCTTCTTCGTCTCTTGGAGTCCATTCTCGTAGAAACTGCCTCACTCCTGATGGTGCCCCATTGTCTTCTTCCAAGGTGTTCACAGTTATGGTTTGAGACAACCAATCAGCTACCACATTTTCTTTGCCTGTTTATATGTGATTTCCATATTGTACTGTCCCAATAACTCCTTCCAACGTGTAATCCTGGCCAGAAAGACTCCTTCAACTTTTCCGCCCATTGCAGGGGCTTATGGTCAGTGTGTACTTTAAACTTTCTCCCAAACATATAGGGCCTAAAGTGGTCAATAGCCCACACTGTTCCTAAGAGCTCTCGTTCCAGCGCACTGTATCTGATCACCTTTTTGCCTTTCTTCAAAAGGTTGTTGAGTGGGACGAGGTACTCAGCTATGTCTGGCACAAATCTCCAGTAATAATTTAATGTTTTCAGCAACCTCCGAACTTCCTTCACATCCCTAGGCACTTTCATCTTCCATATTGCTGCGACTTTATCTGAGTTGTATATCCCTGGAAATCGCGTAATCCAAAAAATTTTTTTGTTCCTGCCCCAGCGATGATTTCTCTCCTGATAACTTCAGCCCAAATTTCCTAATTCTCTGAAATACAGTGTGTAAATGCTGCACATTTTCTTCTTCGTTTTTACTGAACACTAGAAGATCGTCCTTATAAATCTGACATACTGATTCGTCTATTCCCCTCAAAAACTCGTCCATCACATGCTGGAAAGTTATAGGATCATTTTTTAGGCCAAACGGTATCCTTATAAATTCATAGTGACCTCTCTCAAACGTGAATGCCGTCTTATGTTGATCCTTTGAGTGCATTTTGATTTGATGACATCCGGCCCTCAAGTCCAATGTGCTGAATACCGTCGCCCCACTCAGTCTGTCCAAAATGTCTTCAAATCCAGGGATCGGAAACTTATTATCTGTATTCTCGTTCAGCTTCCTGTAATCTATCACCACTCTGTACTTTTCAGTAGTTTTACCTGGCACGCTCTATTTTTTAACCACCCACAATGGACTATAGTATGGGGATGTACTATCAATAATTATTCCCTGGTTTTTTTAAACTTTTGAGCTCTTTCCAGATGTGGTGACGTAGCGCCTGCGGGCATCTCCTCTCTTTTACACATGTAACATTACCTTTTTTTAGTATGATCTCATGGACTGTCTTCCCGGTTGCCCCAAGCATGTCTCCTTTAAAAAAAATATCTTCATAGTCTCTGTCTCCAGTCCTCAGCCTGATTGATTGCTCTTCTTCATTCTCCTCTTTTCCCTCATTTCCATCCTGTTGTTCCCACCTTGTCCCCTTGACTCCATCGGTTCCGTGGCTCCTCAACTTCTTCTTCAGTCTCTGATACTTGCGTAGATTCATCTGAAGATCTACTCAACCTATGGTGGCTTCTCCGTATCCGTTAGGCGTTGATCTCCATTGGTTCACCCTGGTCCACATCTCTTCTTCGTACATCTATGGGCAGTGTTTGGCTATGTGCCCCTCATTTCTGCATTCGAAGCATCTCTTGCGTGGGCAATGAGCCACAAAATGCTCAACCGTGACACTTGCGGTCCTCCTGCCGACTATTGTTTCTGGGTTTAGCTAGGCCTGTTTTATTTTCTTGGTTGCTAGCTCTCTCTTGTCTACCATCACTGTGTTCTCTCCTCCTCCAATGGTTGGGCATGTTTCTTGGCCGTTGGTATTCTATCCGGGTCCACCCTGGCTCTTCTACTTCTATTCGGGCCTACACCTCTCTAGCATTTGTTTTTATGAGATCTTGAGCAATTTTCACTAACGAGTGCTCTCTCGGAAATCCTTCCTTTTTCCCTAGCTCCTTTGGCAATTGTATCTTTAGTACCATGGATAAGAATTGCATCTGACCCTGTACCTAGATTGTTTCCATCATTTTGCTGAGTTTATCTTGTATTCTGTTAAAGCGTGCCTGGAGTTCTGTGGATGTGTCTTCCTCTGGTGCCCATCGTCCTCCTTTGAACGCCTTCTTTTTAATCTTTCCTTGATACTTCTCCAAGGGGTCTCTTCTGCCTGAATGTGATTGAGGATGCTCCTCTTTACTCTGCAGATGACTGCTGCTTTTAATGCCTCCACATTTTCGCTATCGAGTAGATTTTCGATAGACTTCACTTCAATTTGGCTTATTAGTTGGTCACCCCCTTTTAAAAAGTGATTTAATTCTCCAGTTTCTCCGGTGAATTTTTTTAAGTCCGACACTGCCTTCCTCAGGTCCTGAGCAGTTGCCGCATGGACCTTAATCTATTCTAGTGTCATGGCATGAGCTGCACTAAAGAGACTTCCGGTAGTGGTTGAATTTCTTCCGGAGGTGGGTTCTTTGCAGATAAAGGTTGGTTGACTGCAGCTTGAGGTTGGTTATTTTGGTTCTAACCCTCCAGGTTCAGAACTGCTGTTCTCACGATTCCATTACTGGCCATATTTTTATAAAATAAAAGGAGATGACATAATCCAAACAAAAAAAATTTTTTTGACTACAAAGATTACTCCGGTATCTAAAGCTCCTAGGTTTCAGGACAAATTTTTGAGAAGTTTTTTGTGAAAATTTTTGTGACAAGTGATACTATGTAATGTTATCACAGTAAGGGGAGTTTCGTTAGTTTGGTTGGTTTTTTAAATCTTTGTTTTGGTTTGTAGAAGTTATAAATTTTTGTGATGCATATTTTTTTTTTAAACTCTTGCTACCTAACTTCAATATGTTAAATATTCTCTTTTTATTATTTAAAAAAATCAAATAAAGCTTCTTACCAAATTTTTAACGTTCATACAAAATCAATAATTCTGGCAAAATTGGTTGTAATAAGACATGATCAGGAGAAAGAAGTATTTTCCATGTTAAACTGAATTTTAATCATCTCCAATATAAGGTTTGATCATTTCTACCATAATTTCCTTATCAAGCTAATATTTTATTTGATATTTTTATTATTTCATATTATCAAATAAAGCCCCTTACCATATTTTTAACGTTTACACAAAATCTATAATTTGTACAATAATTCTGGCAAAATTGGTTGTAAAAAGACATAATAAAAAGAAAGAGGTATTTTACATGTTAAATTGAACTTGATCTCTAATATTAAGTTGATTATTTCTAGCATACTTTTTTTATCAAGCTAATATTTTATTAGATCTGCAAAATGTAATTTAAATATTCATTTTTTAAATATATCGTGAAAGAAGTTTCTCAACATGATGATTTAAAAGAAGAAAAAATTAAAAAATCTGTAGGCAAAAACAGTAAAAGTAAAAATATATAACAAAGATCTCAAAAGTGCTTTTTTTAGTGTTTAAGAATAGAAACAAAATAAATTTTTTCATAAGAAACTTATTTGGGAAGAATTTGTTCAATAGCATGTTACCATGAAATATATATGAAATTCAATTTAATATATTGAAAATTGAGATTGGAAAAATCCCCAAGTTAAATTATGTAGTTAATGATTTATACCGAAGTGACTAATTTACATTTTAATTTATCATAAAATTGAATTAGCCTCCTGCCTCACGTATTTGCTTCCCTCTATCTTTAGATAGATAATAATAAACACTTAGCGAACCTGAAGGTTTGATGGCAATACCACCAATCTTTCTCTACACACATTTGTCCAGTAAAGCCCCTTTAAACCCAAATCCACTAAATCAGTCTTAACCCAATCCTCCCACCTTTGTTTCGGTCTGCCCCTCAGACGTTTTTCCATTGGTTCAGTGTTAATTAATAGTTTAGGGAGCAGTTCGTTACTAAGTCCTGACCTTACACACCCATCTTATTCGACACAATGCTATAACAAATTATATTTACCGGATGCAGTTCCCTCATTTCTGCATTATTTAGCCTTCTAAATTTTCCTGTTAATTCATCCTTTTTCAGTCCAAATATTTAATGTCATACTTTATTTTCAAAAACCTTAAGGCGCTGTTCTTCTTTTACTCTAAGAGGCCAGATTTTGTATCCATAAAGAATAGTTGGAAGAATAATAGTTTTGTAAATCCTAACCTTCAAATTTCTGGACAGAAGCCACAAGTTAAGCAATTAGAAGAATGAAAAGTAACAAGCATTTTCTGCTTTTGACCTCGCTTTTATTTCCATCTTTTGATAAAGCAAAATGTAAATTAACCAGTTATCCTCCTCTCACGAGAAAAATCCCAATTTTCTAATGCATTGTTGAGGTATTGAATTGAACTAGGAATATTTAAAGTTATCAACAATTTCATGAGGCACTTCCAGACAACTTGAGAGATCATGGGGAAAGGAGCAGGAGAGGAGAAAGAAAGACAGGAAACAATAAAAAATTGTTTGTGTTCTACCAAAAAACTATTTCTTTGAATCCAATGCAATGAAAGGATTTTTACAATAAATGTTTAGCATCAAAAACAGCTTATAATAAATAAATAAATTGTAATAAAAACTAGTTACACGTTATAAACTATTTTTATTTACTTTCAATATACAAGATCTTGAATATAATAATATTAATCACACAATTTTAAAAAGGTATTGACCTTTTTATTTATTTTTATATACATATAAACGGCTTATCTAATTTATTTTTTTCAAAAAATTCCACACAAGCATGGAATTGGTTTTAATATTTAAAAGTTCTTTTGTGACAAAAACCGACAACCTTCCTCCAACAGTCAAAGGTCTTACCATCAAAGAAAAACTTCTTTTTCCAGGTGCCGATATACTGGAAAACCTCCATGATCTTGACAATACTGGGAAACTCAACATTTACCTTTGAGAAAGTGTTAAACATCTCCATACTTGAAAATTAATGACAAGACTATTTCTACATTTGGGAAACACGATTGTAATGAATTTTCCATTATAATTTTATAAAACTTCAGTTCTAGACCCTGATGCTTTTTATTGTATCAGCAAACTCATTAAGTTCGTATCCTCGGCTTTCTTCAAAATCCTTCCCGTAAGCATTGACAAAATTTGGTGTTTTTTCTATATCTTTTCTACTGTAAGAGATTTTAAGTATTGCAAAAAACTTTTTAAAAAAAAGGAGACCTTAAACATATAAACATCAAAATTATTACATGCTAAACATTTTCTGCTCTCAGAATCGGGTTCGTAGCATTTACTACTTATGCTACATTGACCCTGACTGCACTAAAGAGTTATCATTAGTTTTCAATTAAAATTTTTATTGAAAATAGCCACCAAAAAAAGCTACAATTAAAAAAATATATATGTATGTAATCATGTGTTAGTGTTAGTTGGTGATAAACTTCAAGACTATAAACTTCTTTTGCTTCTACAAAACAAAATCTTTATTAATTACAATTTCAGATTAAATAATACATTAGATCTTAAAACCATACCTACCTACAAAACAAAATCAGTTTTTATAGTGTTTACTACAATGAAACACTAGTACTATAATTACTAAATCCATATCAGTAGGTTATTTTGTTTTAACACCATGTGTTAAGTTTAGAAATTAACTCATTCCTTAAAGGTGGAGATGGGTTAGAACCTGCAGCTTCTTTAGATGTATAAGTTCATTTGTTTAACAACTCTCTAATTAAATGACTAAAAATAGTCATAATTCACGGTTTTTACTCAAATTTATTGACCAATTTCAATTGTCAAAGCAATTATGTCAAATATATCTGTTTCACTGAAGTTGTCGCTTATGCCCATTTTGGTTTGTTTAATTCAACAGTGCATCTTTGTAATAAATTAGAAAACAGAAAAATTACTCCCTCTCAAAATATTAGATTTTATGTTTCAAGATTTATAGATTCCAAAAATCCATCCAATCAGCACTTATATCCAAAACCAGTAGGCTGATTTCTTTTTATATTTGACTGCTGTCATAGGGTTAATACAAATATGAATGAAGAAATTATTTCACTTCAGTTCTGAATTCGACATGGTCCTGAGTTTTTTTTTTACTTTTATTTGGTTCTGAAATTAGAGAGTTGTTTATTTATATCTACTGTCTAGTATGTGGTTGGATGAGGGTGTATTAATTATAAAAATTTATTTTTTTCAGATTTTTGCAGTGATGACTTATCTTGTTCAATAATTGCACCTAATGATAAGCATGGTCTGGAAGCTATAAGATCTCTGCACAGGCAGTTGGATGATGATGCAAATGGTGCTGTAGACTTGTCTGAATCTGATGATGTATGTAATGAAGATTAATAATTTTGATAATTTATTTAAGAAAAGAAAGATAAACAAAGTTTTTCAGGTGTAAGAAAATTGTATTGAATGATGAATGTTTTTCACAACATTTTATGTTTAAAGGGTCTTGTTAAAAATCTTTTTATGCCCGAAGTAAAAAACTTATAGAGATAAGTTGTTAAATTGCAATTAGGACATTGATAAAACTAATTGATTAGATTTTTGTATACTTTCAATGTATGTTAGAGACATAAATATATCTTACCTTTATTTAAAAAAAAAAATGACCAAGTTTTTAAAGGAAAGATAAAAACATGAATATTTTATGCTATTTTTTAAAAAATATTCCAACTTTCTAGAGCTTGTAGTTCTACTACTATTATATAATGCGTTGTATTTTAATTATTTTCATTTCTTTTTTAAAATACTCAAAATCTTGTTTTTATACTCACAACATTCATAATATAGTTTAAATGCTAAGTGTAAACAATGAAAATGAAAAATTAATTGACGTGTGTAAGAATCAACATGTATGAAAACTTGTTTAAGAATTTGAAAACAAATCCCTCCTTGTATTGAGGTGGTATATGATTTAAATGTATTCTATGTCAACACCAAAATGAATTATATATGCAACAGGATACATGAGTTTCTCGATTTTTTTTAAATGGCTAACATGTTTAAATTTTAACGGTTCTTCCAGCGTTGTACTTAGTTATTATTATAGAAGATATGTTGGAGTATTCAGGGTGCTATGTTGGTATACATACCAGAAAGAACTCAAAAATCTTGTGTAACTCTATTCCATCAGTCAAAGTTGACAACTCAACAATAAAGAAAAGTTCAAATGTTGTTTTTATATTATTTATTTATTTTTAAAATATCTGTTGTTTTTGTTTTTCAACTTTCTTATTAAAATCCTTAATTCTATGGTCATAATTTACATCAGGAGCAAATTAGACCTAAACAAAATTTATATCTATATTTGTAGACACCCAGCCTACATCTGGTGATTTTACTGATAATTTATTTATAACCTGTTTAATACATGACCCCTTTCGGTTATTTCCTGCAAAAATTTACTTTATTATTAGTATCATTATATCAATTTTATTCAACTGCCTACTGAACTATACGTTCTTTAAGCTAAACTGAATGGAAATGGCATAAATATGTGATATGGATATAAGTTATCAAATTTGAGATTCATGGATGACATAGTTATTTTTGCCAATTCATTTACTAAGACAAAATAAATGATTTGCAATTCCTGGATCAGTGAGAATGATGAAATGAAGATTATGACAAATTCACAGATAGGAGAGGTCAAAGTAATAACTAGGAAATCAGTTTTTTCGAGTGATTTATTTATTTAGGATATCCCATCTTATTTAAAGATAGGAAAGAGGTAATAAATAGAAGGATTAACATGGGATAGAAAAAATACTGCTGCATGAAACACATTTTTAAAAGTCAACTACCTCCAGGATTAAAGGCAAAGGTGTTGGAAACATGTGTATACCCCATAATTTTTTATGGATCTCAGACATGATCGGCAACAGAAAACAATTATGAAAAATTAGTAAGAATATTACTGCAATTTTCAAGAAGTATGATTAATATCTGTTACGGCGGGTAGGGGTTCAAAAGGTACCTTTACTAGCCCAACCGTGAAAAGTAGTGAAAAGAATAGAATAGCCGAATTTTGTTATTTTTGTATTTTTAAATAAGTAAACATAATAAAAGGAACTCAAAATATATAAAAATATACAAACTAGAAAAAAAAAAGAAAACTTAAAACTATTACAAAATTACATGAATTGAACGAAAGAGAGAAGAAAAAAAAGTCTTATACCACCGGTGATTGATGGGGCCCTGGTTGTGGTTGTTGTCCTGAGTGGATGTTCTCGTGGAGGTTGATCTACAAAAGGACGTCCATCCGGCCTTGTCCTCTTGGAGGATGATTCGAAGAAGTCCGCCCGCCGTGACTAAAATGATTTAGCTGGCGAAGATGGCCAGAATGCTGGCACCTATGAGTGTGTAGTGAGGAGACGATATGTATATGCAGTGAGATGGTAAGAAGTTGTCTGTTGATTTTCAGTATAAAAAACAATAGAGAGTAGTTTTTTTTTTTTTTACTTAATAAAAATCATATGTTCCAATAATCGATTTGTGGACCATATGTTGGCCACAACAGTATCAAAAGAAAAGTACAATCTTGTATTAAAGTTAAAAGTCTACCAAAAGAAACACATCAACTGGAATGGAGGTGGGCTGTTCATGTTACCATACTTTATGTGAGAAGGTGATCCAAAATTGCTAAAGAGTGGCTACCAAGGGAACACAAGAGATGGAGAGAAAGACCATTTACAAGATGGCGTAGTGAGATAGTGCAAAGAGTGGCAGACTGTTGAGCTTCTGTGGTTAGGAATAGGGTTTTATTGAGTAAAGTAATAAAGAACCTATAGTAAATTATCATTTATAGTCAAGTGTTCGTGCACAGCGTAAAAAATATTTCATTTAGTTGTATATGGCAGATTATTATTTTATTTTGAACTAATGTAAACAATTTAACTCGTTGACTGCCGCAGTACTTTTCGAGATTTTAGTCTAGGAAACCAATTTAAGTTTGGTCAGTTAAGCCAAGAAAGCAAACTAGGAGTTATCTTATAGGTTGGTGTCACAGGCAATAACACCAACTACGAGATAACTCGTAGTTTGCAGCCAATGTGTTAATCAACGATTTTGTGGTAATTTTTGTAAATGCTTTATTTTTACAAACCAGATTCATACCTCCCAAAGGGAGAGACTTTTAGTTTTATAAAGAATGGTGTTATATAGGAATTTCCCTTATCCATGGCATTCACCAGAAATAGCACCTACCTAGGGTGAAGTATGGAAAAAGTTAATTTTTTATGTTCATGAATTTTCAAACTATGCTTCCATTCCTGAACAACACTGCTTTCTGCATCTGTTCTAGGATGTTTAAAAAAAGGTCCAGGTCCTTCTTGCAGGCCAGAGTCTTCCCTGGAAACAGACCATTTGTAGAAATGATCAATGGCAAAACCCTGACTTTTTCAAGTTTGTACAATTTCTTTTAATTCTTCCCCCAGATCCTGATATTTTCTAATTTTTTCAAGATTGTTGTCCGATTGCACCACTATTTCGATAATATTTGCAGGTTTTTCTTCCTTTAAAATTAGTAAAATATCTGGTTTGTCATGTGGAATTATGTGACCTGTTATATTGGCCTGGTCCAAATACAGTCAGGCACATCTATCCAATATTGATGTGGGCTGTTCTTATAATATGGACAGATATCTTCTAGAATCGTGAATTTATTGGCCAATTCTTGGTGCACAATGTTTGCCATATTGTTGTAAGCCAAGTTCTTGACTTAAAATTTGATATTTCCTTATCTTTTCCTATATTGTCATCGGTTGGAACAGCTATATCAATCATATATTCTCTTCTTGATTTTTGGTCTATTAAGACTATGTCAGGTTTGTTATTAATCTCTGTATGGTGCATAATCATGGAGTAATCCCAATATATGTTCTGCTTTCGCCAGACAGTACATGTTTAATGTAGCACTGTGTTATTTCTTTTTTTTATATATACTTATTGTTGTACATATTATTTTTATATAATTTCTCACTCATATTTACATAATTTTAACACTGCTTTAGTTTACTTTATTGTGATATTATTATCTTTAATCTTCAGCATATTTTTAGGAGTTTTGTATCTTTTTTAGCCCTGATGAAGCCCTGCAAAGTGGGGCGAAATGTCAACAAAAAAATAGTTTAAAACTATATTTTGTTCCTTTTTGACCCCAACCATCTCCTTCATAATAATAGTCTTATTCCATCCTTTTTAACTTGCGTATCAATTTATTCCCCATTAGCTTCAGTTTCTTATAAGTTAGTAGAAACCCTCATCTCCAGCTGCTGTGTTTCTACTTCTTAATTAAGGACATGATTAATTCTGTTAGTTACAGAAACTTGAGGAAATATATCGTTCCAGTATCTAACACTCTTGCCACAGTAGCCTGTCTTATTCATTTCTTCTTCTGTAGCCAGGTAGTAAGCACAGATGCCTGCTCTTTTCATTTCTCGAATCTATCTTGAGAATCGGTGCTCAACTCTCTCATGACAAAGTAGGACCTCTACTTTGTGTGGGAAGCATAACTGATTTTGGTGGTTGGGGACAAAAAGCGCCTCATATCTGAGGTCCTCCATATCAATTTTGAAGAAAAACCTGTCAACCACAAAACTGACAAAGATAATGTCTCCCTTACTTACAGACACATCCTAAACCTCATCAAACACACTTAACACTGACATTATGACTATTTTACCCAACTTTCCCCCCCCCTGTACATTCCAATATTTTCTTTTTATTTACCTATTTTTATATACTATTACAGTTATTTTCTGCCCCCCTAGTCTTACTCCATATCTGAACTATTGTGGATACCCAAGTTTTTCTATTATCATTATTTGGTTGAGATTGAGCGGACTGTATAATTTAGGTGCAGTAAGCGCTAATATAAGGAACCAGACGTTGTACAGTTTGTGAGGCTCAGCAGATAGAGGTGGGCAGAGCATGTTGCTTGGATGGCTGAGCGTGATCTGCCAAGGAAAATGGTGACCGAGGTACTACATGGAGCAAGACGCAGAGGAAGACCACGCCTTCGATGGAGTGATGGTGTGAGTGGTGATACCAGGACCATGAGGGGAATGAGGAACTGGATGGCAGCCGCTCAAGATCGTAATGATTGGTGGAGGCTAATGCAGGAGGCCAGGACTCGACATCGAGTTGTGGAGCCAAATTAATAATAATAATAAGTGCTAATATACGCTGGTTCATGGAATTGGGGGTTTGCTATAATTGAAACATATTACATAATTTTGAACTCTTACCTGTAAAGTAAGGCCATCGTACCTGAACCTGCACAGCAGGATTGAAGATTGATTTTGGAAGAAATCACTACTCATCTCCAATGTACAATCTATGTACCAACTTAATGTTTATACCATGTCTATAAGATTGTCAACTACTCATTATAGTGATTAATTATCATAGTTTTACTGCCTACTATTTTTATCTATATTATTCTAATTTTCTCTTAGTTTATTATACCACTATTTCTCCCATTTCTTCTCTCTCTATCTCTCTTTTTTTTTTTATTCTTCTTTCCCTCTGCTGGCTATGGCAACCTTAAACCAACGGTACATTCCAAACTTCCTAACATTTCAATATTCCGTCTGTAAAGACTCAGTCACCAAGCCTCCTGCATCACAGGAAGCAAAGTTCCCGAGTCTTCAGGCCTGCACTCACGTTGGTCCAAATATCTCTGAACCAAAGTGAGGCATTGTTTAATATCTTTAACAATGGGACACTAATGTCAACAACAAAGCTTATGAGTTGCCTGCAACTGGAGAGCTGTTCCCAATAAACAGGGCTCTAGTAACTTCCTACCTACATTCTAGTGGGTCTACTCTATATACATATAATTGTTACATACATAGGTCATATAATTGTTACATCTATAAACATATAATTGTTTCATAGATTACACTTACATATTATCAATGTTATATTAATTACTTGGCTAGCGTCTTTTTATTTGTAACACCTTCTTTGCAAACTTTTTGAAGGCCTCAAACATATCAGGAGTCACCTCGCCATGACTTCTTCTAGGGGCTTAGACGGCCAAGTGTAACTTAAAATTGATGTTGCCATGGCCTGTAAGAAGCTAAACTGTCCAGTGGTCTGCCTCTACTTATTAATTTTTCACCCTTTTTCTGACATCTGGGAGGAACTCGTGAGTCAGTCTTCCAGTTGCACAGTTATCCTACCACCTCTGCCATTCAGAAAAGACAATGTCATCAATTCTACCAGCAACATCATCGAACTTGCAACTGGAACTAATGAAACAACTTGACCCAACACTGGCCAGCAAGACTTTCTCAACATTGTACTTGGCGATGGATATCTGGAATCGAAGGTCTATTGACAGTTGACCCGTAATTACTTGCAAGTCTGAAGTTGGCGCAGTCCTATAAGCCGCTGTCACAAGTAATAGAGCTCTCTTTTGTGCCTGTTCCAACAATTTAAGACCTGAATAGGTGAGATTTTGTCCCCTGGCAGGTACAGCATAGAGTGTGATAGGCAAGAAGGCAGCTTTGTATAATATTTCTCTACACCTATATTTGAGGACCCAGGTTGTTCCTGCTATATTATTGAGGCAGTTGTAACGGGAAACAGTTTTACTTTTTACTTCCTTTAGGTGGTTGGTAAAATTACACATTTTGCCCAAAAGAATGCCCAGATACCTCACTTCCTGTGATGGTTTCATCACTTTATTCACCATTATCATCCTGGGAAAAAAGCCTTTCATTTTCCCTTTCAAGAACTGGAGGTGAGTCTTTTCGTAGTTTAGGGAGAGCTTCTTTTCGCAGTACCATTGCTCTACAATAAGAGTTACCTCAGCTGCTTTTTTTTTCAGGTTAACTCGTGACCTTGACTCAATTCCCTTGCCAAAATCGTCGAAATATGAGGCTGATTTGTATCCTGCAGCTCGTAAATTCGCTAATAGTTGATTCATATTGATTTTCCATAATGGGAGACCTAGGACAGATCCTTGGACGCAACCGCGTTGGATCAATCTCGTTATCCTCCTTGTTCTCCTTGTTATTCTTCTGGCGCTCTTCAAAATTGCAGCACCTATCATGTCTGGTCCCGGTGCTTTTCCTAGGTGAAGTTTATTGAAAGCCATATCCACATCTAGTTCGTCTCATGGGGGAACGTCTTCAGTTGGAGGAGGTACATCCATTTCAGTTCTGTATTGTATGTCGTCTACAGTATCACTATTTGGGTCATCCTCAGGGAAAGATTTCAGCAATATGGCCTCCATAGCCTCTTCCGCCGTCCGGGGTGCGTCTCCATTGTGCATATAGGAGGTGAAGGTATTCCTGTTTCCAGTTGTACCGGGGGCTTTTACATTCCTTTTGGTATTGATGTCATATATCTTCTTTCTTGTTTTCCTAATTTCATCTTTAAAATACTTATTTAGGGCACGCAGGTTTTAAGCATTGTCTTCTGTAGTGCCTGCCCCATCATCCTTATTAATTACAAAGGTCACCACACGATGGTCGCTGCAGGTCCAATCAGCTACATTCCATGAGATAATGAGTCATGTGATGTCTGGTGTTTCCATGGTGCCAAGGTCTATGAGAGATTCTCCACTGGGGCCTGAAAAAGTAGGCAAAGCTGCTGCTTCGTTTAGAATAACTAATAGGTTGCTTGCAGCGAAGCCTTCTAGTAACATGCCCTTTCAGTTAGTCCTCTGGCTTCCCCATAATATTGATTGGGCATTAAAATCTCCTAGTACAATCATGCTTTTGCTTAGTTTGCTCATGATATCCTGAAGCTGAGTTAGTATGTCTTCCAGTGGAGTAGCAAGCTTTGCATAGACGTTAATCAAGTTAAAGTTAATACCTGGAGCCTCCATGTTAGTGATGGAAATTAACTTGTTGGTTAGGTCAGGCTGTGAAGTAATGGTAAGAAAGTGACTAGTGATTATAAGAGCACTCAGTGACGCATAACGTACCCCACTTGCAGAAGTGGAAATAATGTGGTCATGTGGTGCAGTACCAACAACTTTACCTCTTCTAGTAGGAGGTACCTGAAGGGTAGCAATGTCTATTCTGTTCATTATTACCATATGTCTGAATTCATCCATTGCTAACCCAGTCCCGAACATTTCAGGATGCCCATTCAAGGAACTCTCTTCCCTCTGCTAACATCTCATATCTTGCTGCTGGGAATACTTCCACCACCCAATGTACGGAATCCATTCCTCTCAGGCCAGTTTTAAACACAGGGTTGAAGTGTTGCCTGGTACGTTTTAATAGTAATGCTGAGGCATAAGTTTGTTTCTTTGTTGTATCCTCTTCTCCACTGGAGCTCAAAAAAGTAAGCCAAGATGCTGCTTTGTTAGGAATAACCAATAGGTTGCTTGCAGCGAAGTCTTCCAGCAACATGCCCTTTTGGTTAGTCCTTCGGCTTCCCCATAACACTGATTGGGTGTCTCTCTCTCTCTATATATATATATATATATTCAAAAATTATTTAAAATAAATAAAGGGAATTTTAATAGTTTTTACTTAATTCTCGTATTTAAAGTATAGTTTTGAAGATAACAAGGTCAAATAAAAAGATCAAATATTAAATAGATGAGAATTTTTATTTTATTATATATGTATATTATAGACTCTTAATCTCAGGGTGGGTTTCTAGGCAATCAGAACAGTCAACTAAATTATTAACTTCCTTTACAAAGATACTTAAAATTCTATTTTGTACAACACTAACCAATTTATACAATCTTTTTTTGATGGTGGGCGGTCTTCTTTTCTTCTTTCTCAACAAACTAACACTTGCTGTAAACAATATTTCAACAAACAAACACTGACTGTTAACCAAGCATTTGTCCTCTGAAAGTTTTCACTCATCTCATTCACTGGTGATCCAAAACAAAGAGTTCCTTTTTCTTCTCGGGTGACTCTTCGATATCCTCTTTTTCAAGATGTCTACCCTTGAGCTTGACAAAAGATGATGAGGCTCTCCTGCATCCAGGAAACATCATTCCCCGCCCGCACCTAAGCAACAAATCCAGAAAAGAGTACCTTCCCCTTGCCTAGATGTTCAGTGCAAAACATAGATGGTGGCAAAACATTTTCGAGTTTTTGCATGTGATTTTCTTTATGAATATTATTATTTAACATTTGTTCTTGACTTCTATTTTTTCTTATGTATACTGTAAATACAATTTTGATGGGAAGTTAAAATAAAATTTTTAAAATATTTAAATCTGGTCAACATGGCCGCAATTCTGAAACTGGAGATTCAGGTATGTCAGTGTAGATTAATCACCCTGGGAGGCCCTTTTGAGGTAGTGGGGGAGGCGGAAATAGGTTTGAACCATTGGGAATTTAGTAAGGGCATCTTGAAAGTGCATTTCAGGTTGGTTTCTGTCATATTTCATGCTTAGACAAACTTTGCAATTTCCTACAACTTCTGTGAGTGTCTTCTTCATCTCCCACCAAAAGTACCTTCTTTTTAACGCTTGCAGTCTCTCTGGAATTCTGTGGTGAATTGTTTTGCCCTAATATGCTATGGTCACCTCTCTCTGGGGTTCGTCCTGAAGGGTTTCCATCATCAGCTTGCATCATGCGAATGTCCTGTCCATTCCTATGTGTTCATCACGCCATAGCCACTTGATATTCTCCCAAATGGTTTTATTTCCAACATACAGTTGAACCTTGTACAGGTTTCGAAACATTATTCAACAGATCAAGTCGTTCTTCACGCCTGGCTGCGACCAAATCTTCGTGATATTACTCCTCCCATATTTGCTATACTCAACTTTGACCAATCCAGTGGTCCTCATCTTCCATAGAATCTGCCGCCTCTTTTCTTTTATTATGTCCTCCAGTTCCTCCATATCTACTGGTCTTCCTTCGTTCATTTGTAGTGATATTGAATTACCTAGTGAAATCAAGGAACACAAGCACCAACTTCTGCTGCAGCTTCTTCATGCACCACCTCCTGATATTGTCTTCGACCATTGGGGTGATGATCACCATTCTGCCTTTCTTGAGAAGCTTATAGAGTAGCACGAGGTACTTAGCCATTTCTGGTACAAATCTTTGGTAATAATTTAAAGTTTCCAAAAACCTCCGAACTCCCTTCACATCCCTAGGCATCACCATCTTCTGTATAGCTGCGACTTTATCTGCATCAGGTTTAACTCCTTTCCTGGAAATTGTGTGGCCTAAAAAATGTATTTGTTCCTGCCTCAATGATGATTTCTCTCCTGATGATTTCAGCCCAAATTTCCTGATTCTCTGGAATACGATGTGTAAATGCTCCACGTGTTCTTCGTTCTTACTGAACACTGAGAGATTGTCCCTATAAACGCCTCCATCCTCCTGTTTCCACTCTGTCTTGACTAACTTGGTTCCATGGCTCTGCAGCTTCTTTGGACTCCAACATTCCCGATGATTCCGTGGATTGATTCTGATGATCAATTTAACCGGTTACTTTCCGTATCTGTTGGGCGTTGATCTCCATTGGTTCATCCCGGCCACATCTCTTCTTCGGTACATATATGGGCACTGTTTGGCTATGTGCCTCTCATTTCCGCATTCGAAGCATCACGTGTGCGGGCAATGTGCCACTAAATGCCCAATCTTTCCACAACCGTGGCACTTGCAGGCCTCCCACTGACTATATTTCTGGGTTTAACAAGGCTTCTTCTATTTTCTTGGTTACTAGATCTCTCTCTTCTACCGTCTCCGTGTTCTCTCCTTCTCCAAGGGTTGAGCATATTTCTTGGCCATTGATATTCTATCTGGGTCCATCCTGGCTCTTCTACTTCCATTCTGGCCTCCACCTCTCTTGTGCTTGTTTCTATGAGATCTTGAGAAATTTTCATAAATGAGTGCTCTCGTTTCTCCTCAAATCCTTCCTTCTTCCCCAGCTCTTTTGCCAACTGAATCTTTAGTACCATGGATAGGAATTGCATCCGACCCTGTATCTGGATTGTTTCCATCATCTCGCTGAGTTTATCTTGTATTCTGTTAAATAGTGGCAGGAGTTTTGCGGCATATTGCCCACTAGACTGTTTCAGTTTCTTTGTCTCCCTGATCATCATAAATATGTCCTCCTCTGAATGTCTTCTTTAATCTTTCCTTGATAACTCTCCTTTATATGCCTCAATATGATTGAGGATGCTCCTCTTTAACCTGCAGACGACCGCTGCTTTTAATGCCTCTGCATCTTCCTTATTGAGTAGATTTTCAATAGACTTCGCTTCATTCCGCTTATTAGTCGGTCATCGCCCTTTAAAAAGTGATTTAATTCTCCAGTTTATTTTTCTAACTCCGACACCGCCTTCCTCAGGTCCTGGGCAGTTGCCATACGGACCTTAATCCATTCTAGCATCTTGACATAAGCTTGCACTAAAGAGACTTCGGGTAGTGGCTAAATTTCTTCTGGTGGTGAGTTTCCTGCAGATAAAGGTTGATTTTTTTGGTTCCAACCCTCCAGGTTCAGAACTGCTGCTCTCACGATTCTATTACTGGCCATATTTTTAGAAAATGAAAGGAGATGAAAAAATCCAAACAAAAAAAATTTTGAAAACAAAAATTACTCCGGTATCTAAAGCTCCTGGGTTATAGCACCACTTAAGTATTGGTGAAAGCAAAATGTTAAAAAAGAGAAGAAGGAATAAGATTTGACATGCTTGGACTGCTGTAAAATACTGGCTTTAGTAATAATATTACTATAAAAATATAAAACAAAAATATTGGCTTCAGTACATCTCATATACATTCAATCAGCTGATCTCCTCAGTCAGCTGACATCGAAGTAACAGCTGAATCAGACAATAACTTATATATTGTAATATGCTCTTTTTTAGTAAATAGTATATTTTGATGTATAAAGGGTTTTTAATATGTTTTATTTTATGTTTCATTTTAATATTGTTCATTTGTTTTGTTTATCCAAAAAGCAAGCTAACAATTTTCATTGTCCATAATAAATTCGTGATTCAAAACAAAACCAAGATGGTGGTACGTATCCTTCAGTCAACAAGTCTGTTGAATCAAGGCCATGTTGAGCAGATTCAAATATCATAAAAACTATTTTAACTCTTCCCATCATAATTGAAAATACAGTAAATTTAAGAAAAAATAGAAGTCAAGAAATAGTGCTAATGAATAATATTCAGAAAGTAAATAAATCATTTGCAAAAATCCCTAACTGTTGTGCGACAATCGATGTTTACATGTAACATCGAGGCAGGTTTTCGTTTTGGGAAGGATTCGTTGTTTGGGCGCGCATGTGAAAGGATGTTTCCAAGATGAGGAGGTCCTCATCAATTTCTGTCCAGCAAGAGTGGACAGTTTGAAAAAGGAAGACAACCAAGAAAGAAAATACTCTGAGTTTGGATTGTTTGATGAGAGGACGTCCGTCGGCTGGAAGCGGGAAAGATTAGAAGCCATTGTTGTGAGAGAGACAAAGCTTTGAGGGAAGAACTAGAAGCCATTTTGAATAGGACATAGCAATATAGAAAAGAAGATACCAAGAATCATCAAAAGAAGAGTATATAAAATTGGTTAGTTTTGTTATACCTAAATTTAAATACATTTGTAAAAGAGATATTAATTTAATTAAGTGTAATTATTGT
>NW_027107768.1:327850-340505 GCF_000696795.3 Halyomorpha halys | reverse complement strand
AAAATAAAAAGAATTTTATATAGTTTTAACTTAATTTTCATATCTTAGGCATAGCGTAGGTTCAAATGAAAGACCTTATTATAAAACAGATAGGAGAATTTTATTTAAATTTTATAAAATGATTGATTCTTAATCTCAGGGCAGGTTTCTAGGCAATCAGAACACTAATTTTGAACAACACTTAATTTAAATTAATATCTCTTTTACAAATGTATTAAAATTTAAGTATAACAAAACTAACTAATTTCATAGAATCTTCTTTTTGATGATTTTTTTCAACAAACTAACTCTGACTGTTGGCAATCTTTCAGTAAACAAACACTAACGAAACAAAACCTTGGTCCTCTAAAAGTTTTCAACTCACTTCTCATCCACTGAAGTGTGATGTTTGGCGATCCAAACAAAGAATCCCTTTTTCGTCTTGGGTGACTCTTCAATATCTTCTTTTTTCAAGATGTCTACCCTGAGAACAGCTAAGGGATCTACAGGACATCCTGCCTCTGGGTGATGTCATCCATCTCCCATCTAAGCAACGAATAAATAATAACCAAGTTTCTTTCCTTCCCCTTCTCTCGTTGTTAGTTCTCAACATCGATTGTAGCACTGCAGTTTTGAGTTTTTCCCTACGATTTCCTTTATGAATAATTTTCTTTAATTCTTATTCTTAACTTCTATTTTTTCTTAAATGTATTGTAATTTTAATTGTGATGGGAAGTTAAAATAATATTTCAAATAATAAAAAAATATATCTGCTTAACATGGCCGCAATGCAACGAACTTTTCGCAAGACACCTATCGCCATCTTTTTTGTTTTGAATAACGATCTTTCTACTCCATATATGACTGATCAAAATTGGTTAGCTTTCTTTTTTGATTTAACACAACAAATAAACAATATTTAACGTTGATATATAAAATAAAAACATAACTAAAATCATTTATATATAAAAATAACTATTTTCTCATGAAAGAGGATATGACAAAAAAAAAAAAAGAAAAAAAGAGAAAGAAATTTATTCATTCATGCTGCCCAAATACATCGGGTTGCCACATTACACACCATACTGATCAATCCGTGATCGGGCATATACAAATTACATATTTTTATATGATATAATATAATAGAAAGATAACACTTTTTTTTTTCCACAGTATCCATTTGCAAGTAATACCAGTCTACAAACTAAATACAAGCTTTTCAATTTACTCCTTTTTTTCTTTCCCTTCTATTTTACAACCCTTATTTCATTTTATCAACAAATTCCCCTATATAACAAATATTAGAATATTAAATAGAATAAAGTAATAAATAAGTAAAACAACAAATAAGATATGCGATGCATGCATGCCATCCCTCTGGATAACTCCCCTACTCATTAATTTCCATGCATGTGGTGGTGGATGATTCCCAGGGAGTCAAGTATTATATTCTCTGTCATCCTAGCCACGTCCTGGACATCGATCCCAAGCTCCTCCATGAAGCTCCTAGTTGTGCTGGGAATCATTCCACGGGCTTCGAACCAGAGGCCTCTCACGTTGAAGTCTCATTCTCCGAAGCCCTCACGGAACTTCTCCTTGAGGAAAGGGATACATTTATCGTAGATTTCCTACTTTTCCCTATCTACCTTATTTGCCTGGTCAAGGTCGTTATTTTCATATCTCACGGTGGGATCCAGAATGATTGCCGACTTCCCCTTCTTAGGAAAAGCAACTATATCCGTATATCTTGTGGATCCATCCGTATCTACACAGTAGACCTCGTCAAAGCAGGCAAAATCTCTTTCCTTTAGAAGCTTCATTAATTGTATTTCACTCTATGATGTCGGCGTGTTATGAGGAGGGAGTTGTTGGGGCATTTCCCCAGCACATGTGCTGGTGTTTCCGGCTCTCTGTTGCATTTGCAACAGAGGGACCCAACTTCTCTATCCTGTCCGCTGACACCTGGGACTCCACGTAGGGGTGCATAATTTATATTCAATTTCAGGGCATTGGACCATTCAGAGCCCGTAAGTATTTGTTTATCGTATATGAACTTATTTGCTCTTGGGGTCTCTTTGGAATGGCGTACTCCAATGCCCTGCCACCTAGAATAGCCCATTCCTCGAACGCACTTTCACGTAGCGACTGTAGTAGAGCTTTCACACTCCGATGCCCCTGATCAATGCCCAATCTATCCGCTCATTCAGCAATCTCGGCTGAACAATCGAATATATTATATATCATACAATTATATAATAAAAAATCTAACCCTTTTTGACGGTTAGTGAAGAAATGAGGAAACGTATACCTCTCTCTTTCCTTCCTTCCTAACTTTTCAGTCATCGACCTGTTTTCAATCAGGTTAGTTATTTCCTTCCCTGTTTATTTGTTATTTGTATCAATATTCTTAATGTTTTCTTTTTACTTGTTGCTATAGCTCATCTTTGTTACATGTACTTCACCTATCTGTTTTCCTTTTACACCTACCTTTTTACCATATCTACAACTATTTCTAACAAGTATTTCTCTACAATTTATTACTCTAGTTCTGTATTTACAATTATATCACACCTGGCTGCATTTATTAGTAATTAGTTTTCTATCCACCTCTATTTATACTTCCTTTACTTAAGCTTATTATCATTTTTTTTTATATATTTAAAAAAACAATTTTTACATATTTTCTTATTTCCTCTCTATATTTATTTTAAAGTTTTGTCACCTGTTACAATGTTTGTATCTTGTTTTCATTTAACCCTGATGAAGTCCTGCAAAGGGGGGCGAAACATTGGTTAACATTTAATAGTTTTTTCTACTATTTTGACTTTTGGTTTTTGTGACTTTGTATTAATTTAAACTTATTTGATAATTTTTTTTTTTTTATTCTACATCACAAAATAAGTAGATTGATGTATTATTATACCTCTATGCCATAATGACAGCACTGTATTGAAATAATTTGAACCAACTTGCCTAACAAAGTGAGATAACATTTTGCTTTGGGAGAAATAAACTGTTATTTGTACCTCATCCTTTAAATATGAGTTTTTATAGCAATCTAAAAATAAAATTTACTTGCTCAAAATTTAATAATATACTGTCGCGTGTTACCTGGGCTAAGAAACAAACCACAAAGAACAGAAATAAAAACAATTTTACTATTACAAAGGTGTTAAAGCCGCTCACGGGTCCGAAATTACAGCGTGAGTGACATAAAAATGTCAAACTCGTTCTTCACGATTTCGAACTACCGATGCTCGGACGGAGTATAAGTTCTCACCTATCGCCGGGAAGGGGGTGAAATCGTTGAGGTCGCTCAATCATTTTGTAAATCCCGTTGGTTTGGTTAGGGTGGGCGGTAAGGGTGCGTCTTACCTCTCCGTTATACGTCGCGATGCACCCCGTACTATTTCCTCCCAAATAACGTTTTGTCGATCTTCTGATTGATCCTTTACCCCACACTCACCGTCACTCGGGGCCTCAACGTTTGTCTTCTATTCTTCGGAATCGTTTCTGGAACTTTATCGGTAAAGGAACCATCGGTTCACGAAAACATCGTGTGGAACATGCCATCGATGGAAAGTTGAGGGATGAATCCTCTCATGGGTGATATTGGAACAGGTTGGCGCATGGGCTATCTCAACAGGCTTCGGCAATGGACAAACCCATACACTCCCATCGTCTCGGGCACATTGGTCCTTCTCAAACACCCTATCGTTCCGCCTTTACAATGGTCGTAGCGCGTGTGCTGGAGGCATAACTCGGCAAAGAAGTTACTCGTCTTTCACCGTTACTTCCTGAGGGAGGGAGTTTGAAAAATTTCATTTTGGTGGGCGGTATATTAAAGCCCAAAAGAGCATTTTATTTTATTTTCTCTTATATTTTACTTCCAAGTGATTTTTTGTTTGTTGTTAATTTCCTTTTTTTTAAAATTCACTTTTTATTTTTTGTAATTAAAATTAAATTAGAATTTATTACATAAATCACGAGCAATTAAGGAAGATTGTTGTGGTGCGTGTATAATATAAATACATCGCTGCGGCTCGGCACATTTAACAATATTGCCAGCTGCAATGGAATTAGTGCCTGTATACAGACTGATAAAGCCGTCCGGAGTCTAGAGTCTGCAGTTAGTACTGGCAGTTTGGAACGTCTCGTTCTCACCCTCGACTCAAGATTCATTTCCACCGACTTGACCCTTAGCAGCTCATCGAAAGTGGCCATCTCGGATGAGATATTATACCTTGGAAGTATAGTCGATATGCGCATATCGACCCACCCACTGTATGTGACCCCCCCGGCCATCTACTGTGAGTGACTTTTTTTCTCCCATTCTCTTTCATCGAGCCACCTATTTTGTTTGTTTGTTTCGTTTCCTTATTTTTTTTACTTCTCACAAACTGAAAATACTATTTTTTTTGTATTTAGAAAATTCTCTTAATTTTGTATGTACATATATCCAAAGATTTTATTTTCACAATTAACCCTTTTATTTTTTGTAACAACAAGAAACAATTTTTTTTTTTTTTAATTTCATTGTTTATATTTTAATTTAATTAAATTTGTGTATCAGTTGGAAGGTTTTTTATTCTTTAATTTTCTTTATTATTTTGTTTTTGTGATTTTCATTTCAGATCCTCTGTTTTTTTATATTTTGTAACCCGAACCAGCGAACTGACCTAGAGTTACCTTCTTTTTTTTCTTTTACACACTCACTATCCTAAAACAGCTATTTTAATTCATCGATAATTTCAATTATAATCGATCAACCAGATAACATCGTTACAATACAAATTTAACCTCTGTTTTTTTACTTTTATACTTCTAAATTTATGATTTATCCCATTGTGTGTTGTGACAACTGTCCCAGACTATCTGGTTTAGAATGTTGTGAGTTCGATTTCCATCTGAATAAGTTCATCAAGTTTATTATGTGGCAGCCCAAGATATGAATCTCGGCATTTCCACTCTGGGGTTCTATATGGATTTCAATGAAATACTTTTAAAAAAATAATTTATTTTAAAAAGTTACAAGTGGTTTTTATAGAAGAATAATTGCTCTGTATATTTTATTTGAAGAATAGTTTATTAATTAATTACAACTGCACTTGAATTCTAAACTTTCATGTTTACAACTTGACAACAATTATTTTACCTATGGTTTTTAGTATCCAGACCAATCATTTTTATTTATTGTTTAAGATTATCATATCAGGCTTTAATAAAAATCCAGTTATCAGAAATTGTATGAAAGGGACCTAAAAGGTTACTCAGGTTAAATCTGGAAGTCCGCCGATGCCATTTTAGTACTGTCTGGTTCCTTTTTTTTTCAAATAACATTGGTTTTTTTTTGTCTTTTTGAAAATTAATTGTTACAAGGAACACAATGATTTGTAATTTATAAAAATGTGAGTAGGGTGTACAGTGAGGTAGTCTGGACCATGGACTGTTACTCGCTATTGGTTTCTTTCTTGTCTGCACCCCTAACCTTCTCCTCTAATATTACAATAGTATATTGATGCTCACTTGTTTTGTTTATAAAAACAAAGTGATGAGATTAATGATTAACTATAGGAAATTAAGTATATTATTAATAGAGGACCAACAATGAGACAGATATTCTTTAGCAATTTTACGAAGAAAATATCACATTCTTGATTTTTTTTTTTTTTTTATATTTATCAGTAAAAATTATGTGATTGTTGGATAGGGCTGTTAAAAAAAATATTGTTCCTTTTTTTTTTTTTTTTTTGTATATAGATTTATTTTGTATCTCATTGTTTTTTCTAATTTATTTCTAGTTTCTGAGGGAAGAACTGCAATACGAAAGTGGTGCTGAGAGGAGACAAAAAGCTTTTCATCGCAATGATGATATGCATGTATCTGTAAAAGAACTATGGGAAGCCTGGGTTCGATCAGAGGTAAGATAATCATAGATTATATACTACAGAAAATTACTATAATTTTATTGTTAAATCATTTGGTTTTAATAAAATATAAAGAAATTTAATAGCATTAAGAAATTATTTGAGCATGAACTTTTCCATTATCCAACATTGACGATATAAAAAAAAAAAATGTATCATTCTAGTATCTAACATCTTGTCCAATGAAAATAATCAACATTTTTTTTTAAGAAAATTTTTCTCAACCATCATTTTGTAGGATACCTGTTTAATTTTTTTTGAGATATCTCGAGAATGATGCATTAATTTTTAAACTTCTGCACATTCTTGATGTATCTAAGAGAACCTCTTATTGTGCCTCTCTTAGCACAAGAAGTGGCAATTCGATTTATTATTATTATTTTTATATTTTTCATTTTGTATTAAAATGTATAAAAAAGTGGGAGACACTCATATTGGAGTAAGTGTTAAAAGCCTTAAAACGAAATGTTTTGGAATTAGTTAGTGTTCAGTCCGCAGGAATATTATTTTTTGGTTGTTATATTGCTGGAATGTATATTCATAAGGACTAAAGGGGGAGTGCCATATGCCACTGTAATATCTACTTAACCCCAGCACCACCAAGGGAGCACGCGGAGAATTAGAAGCCAAGATGGCGAACGCCAGTGGTCGCGTGCTGTTGAGTGTTCAGCGAGCGTCTTCTTCTTTTTGGTATCACAGCCAACTAAGTGATGTCTGGCTAAGAAGTCAGCACCGAGCATGGTAGACAGTGCAGCGCAGAGAATGGCCAACTTTCTACGTTGAACAGCAGCGGCACACCATCCATCAGGTGACCCATAACATATGGGGCAGAAAGCAAGTATCCATTCACAAGTAAGAACTTTTCTACAAACACAAATGGCAATCCTCAACACATCATATTCACATCTCACCAATAGACCAATTTTTCCCCCATATCTAAATTCTTACTTACCTAACTAACATAATTGTATTCTTTTCAGCTTCCCCCTTCCAGCAGTTATTTTGTTTTATTTTAATATATTAGTTTTTCTCAAGATCATTTTTTCTCTAACTAAATCCCTTCCGATATCTTAAAACCTAGACTTGGATCTAATTCCTTCACAGCTTAAAATTTGAGGAAGGTCCAGTCAAAACAGTTAGAAAGGCATACTAATGATCATCTCGTCAAGACCTATAACTTTTATAACAGTTTTTTGATAACTCTTAACAGTTTTTATGATATTTCATATTTAGGACCTTGAGTATAGTGGTAGTGGTACAATATTTCTTTTATTGTATTTGCCTTTATTATTTAATTTTCTCTGTTAGCTCTTGTAAACTGATAACTCTCATCAGTATATCAGTTAATTCTTTCTGATTTAAATCTGTGTTGTCAGTTTGCTGGTGTACCTCAGGGTAGTATCCTTGGTCCTATCCTTTATACAGTTTTCATAGCTGACATCCCAACCCATCCTAACACTGTCCTCACCACGTATGCCGATGATACATGTCTATTGTCAGTGAACAATGATCCTTACATTGTATCCCAAACCCTCCAATCCCACATCACCACCCTTGAAGAATGGTGCCAAAATTGGAGGATTTAAATTAATTCCATCAAATCACATTTACCCTTCATCGTAAACCAATGACCTCTTGCCCTACAGTATCCTTTAAAATACCCCACTAATTCCTGTCGAACAGATCCGTTACTTAGGACTACATCTCGACAAACAACTGACATGGAATCCTCATACAAAACTGAAAAGACAGGAAACTGCTCATCGATTTCGACTACAAAAGACTGATCTACATGACTATTATAAGGTCTATCTGGACATACAGAGTTGAGCTTTGGGGCTCCACTAAACCATCAAATTCCTTCCTAATTCAATCCTTACAGTCCAAAATCCTTAATGCTCCTTACTTTACCATAAATCAAGTCATCCATCATGACCTCAATGTCCCAATCAATAGGTAGATTCTCTACATGTTTGTAACATGTCACTATGTCACCTACATCAAATTTACTTGTTGTATATATGTTATACAGTTGTAAATAACAATAAATAAATGATTACAAAAAAAAAAAAAAAGTGCAGAAAATGTGGCATCAGCTAATGTAGGATTTCTCCGCACTCAACCTAATCATATACTAAGCTTTAATATTATTAATAATGCTTAATTAATATTTACTACAGAGTGAAGCAAAATCAGCTTATGTCAAGATGTTCTGATTTGATACTATTAATAACATTTTTGAAAAATTTTAATTGTGTTTTAGGTTCATAATTGGACTATTGAACAAACAGTTGAATGGTTGGCCCTTGGTGTTGGCCTACCACAATATTCACACATTTTTGCAGCCAATGGTGTAGATGGAGCCACACTTCCTAGGTACTCCATTTTTGTCTTTTCTTTGATACTAATTCTATGTATTTAACAACTATTGTCTGATTTCTTATTAATTTCAGGTTGGCTGTGAACAATATGCAGTATCTTAGTAATGTCCTTGGAATTAAGGACCCAATTCATAAACAGAAAATTGCTTTGAAAGCAATGGATGTTGTTTTATTTGGACCACCAAAAGGTAATTTCATTTTCAAGTAATATTTAGATACTTATAATGTAGTCCTGATATTTTTTTTTTCTTTTTGAGTGGTATTTAATTATAATTATTGTTGGAACTTTTCTCTTTCCTGTCATTGGCCAGAAATAGAATCTGATTTTTCTTTTGTTTTAACTACCTTGTAAAAATTGGCATATTTTTTTATGGTATTATTAATTTTTCTAGCTTAATATCTAATTAATAATATATTATGTTTGTTGTGAGTGATATTATGATCAGTTTTTATCATTTGATCCCAGTCATCTTAAAAGTGCTATCAAGTGCTGAGTGGGAATTTTTGTCACTCAAAACAAAATTATTTGTCCTAGAATATCTTTGTAATATTATGATGCCTAAGCAGTTATTTTCAATCCAGCACTTTATAATGTACAGCCTTTTCTATCAAAGTTTAGGAGTCACCCAGCAAAACCTGTTACTCACTTAAGGCTATGGTCCAATTCCACACAAAAGCAGGAAATTTTGTCTTTGTATTTTTTTGTAAATAGGTCACATTGTTTTTGTCCTGTAGAAATCAATTACTCAAAAACTATTAAATGTAATTAAGCTCCAATTGCAACATCTCTTTAAGAAATATGGTTCAACATAATTAAATCTGTCATAAGAGAGCAAACGGGTGGACGAATAGTGAATCTTCTAGAAAAATTTCTTTAAAATTATTTTCAAATGTAACGTATTTTAACTGTCAATCCCCACTACTTCTCTTAAACTTCACTTTTGCACTGATCTGCAGTCTGGAAGGTATGTTTCCTATCTTGTTCATTATCTTCCTTTATTCTTGATTTTACTCTTATCCCCTTTTCTTTTAGTGTGCATTATATTTTTATATTTCTTTTTTATCTATAGTTATTTCCATTTTCATTGATTGTCTAAAACATTTTATTATTCTTATTTATTTTTACTTTTCCCTCTACATGGTTTTAATTTTTCATTTTCTTGGTTCATTTATGAATTACATCTTTTAAGTGTTTGTATCTTTACTTTAGCCCTGATTGAAGCCTTGCAACGTGGGGCGAAACGTTGGCTCATAATAAATAGTTTTACAACTATTTGAGTTTTTTTTTACCACACCCGGACCATCTTCCTTTAATTATCACGCCCGGTCAATCATCCATCTGCCAGTAAATAAGAATGGATATTGCTCAAATTTTGAAAGATATTTCATTGGAATTTATCCATTGTCAATGTGAACAACTAATGGGTGTTTACATAGGAAATGTTGAATCTTCATATTCTGTTATTTCAATTACCCACTTTATTTGTAAAGTTAGTTGATAAGGAAAACTTGGGAAAAAGACATAAAGGGTTTAAACCAGGTTTCAGCTTGAGCAGTTATATAATAAAAATTATCAAGAAAATGCTATTGAAATTCATGAAAGTGGGTCATAAGGGATTGAGCTAGACAAGAAATGATATTATTCATAACTGGAGGAGAGAAATAGAGGAAAAGTAAGAAAAAGCTCCTATCATTTTTCTTACTTTTCCTTATCAAAGTAATCAAAAATCCTTTCCTTGAGAAATAGAGCGTAACAATTTTTATACAACATTAAGTTTTAAGGTGACAAGAAAAGTAACTGCAACAAAAATTGTGGTAAATACGACTTGGAAATAATTATAAATTATAGCAAAATAAACAATAAAAAAAGTAAATAGAGAAAAACAAAAAAATCAAATAAAAAAGTATCCCATATGTGTTAATATGGTAAAAATAGTGATAATAAATAAAATTAAAATATCCCCCATAAAAAAATTTAAATTTTTATAATATTGAATTGACTTGAGTACCTAATTCAGCTAAAAATTTAACTTCCAAGTTCTCGGCTTACTCATGATCACTGGTGGGTAACCATCAGCCTGCATGCACCTGACTCTACCTCCACTGAACCTAACATTCTTACGAGGAGAAGATGGTTGAGGGTGCGGTGAAAATGAAACACAAATAAGTTGGTGTAACCTATTTAATTGTACTAACGTTTCGGCTAGAGTTTCTAGCCTTCTTCAAGGCTAAGAACAGAACAAGATAACAACCACAATAAGTATAGAAAATAAAAAATAAAATATATACAGAATAACATAAAATGAATAATTTTACAGAATAGAATTAATAAAATGAAGTGATGAGAGAAGTGGGAAATAAAATGTATACATAGGTAATTGAAAAAGTGGGTAAAATAACATAATTAAGGAAATAAAATAAAAATGAAGTTATATAATGCAAAGAAGTATGAACATATTAGTTATTAATAATTTAAAAATTGAAATATGGAAAGAAAAAGAAAATTGAGAGAAAGAAAATATATGTAACCATAATAATTGATAAAGATGCAAAATATAAGTAAAGTTTAACAGAAGAAAAAAAAAAATTTTTTTTTAAAACAACAATAATAATATAGTAAACATAACTAATAACGTAGGTAAGGAAAATGGAGAAAAGAAGGAGTGGTAAAATAAAGAAAGGAAACAGAAAAAAAAAAAAAGAAGAAGGAGAATAAAACGAACCTGTTAGCTTGAAAATCTAACGCCTAATGGTATACTGCGCCAATAACGGACAATCTCCGAATTAAAAAAGCCGTTACAAGAATGACTAAGTGTTTTTTAAGAGGAAACGTTACGAGAGGGTAAAAAATAAAAAGTAGAAAATATTTAGAGGAAGAAAGCGTGTGAGAGGGTGACGACAAATGGCTTTTGGAAGATGTTAAAAAAATATATCTTTTACATTCCCAACAAATCAACTACCCGATGTACAGAAATCTCATTTCCTATAATTCTGTTGCCCCACGGTTTTATGGACTTCCTGAAATTCATAAGCCTGATACCCCACTCCATCCGATCACTTCCAATATCAATTCTCCCTCTGTTAAACTAAGCAAATTCTTACTTACCTCTTTACAAACCTTCAGTCACAATAATTCATATGATATTCATAATTCCTTTCACCTCCGTGATCTTTTATTATCCTTCACTATTCCTGACCACTATATTCTTGTTTCTTTTGATATAGAAAGTTTATTCACCAACATTCCAATAGACCAATTGGACATCCATTCCACCCCACACTTTCCTTAACTGTTTCTCCTTCCTTGAATCCCTTCAACTCTATTGTAAATCTAGTTACCTTACCTTCCAGGGTCAACATATATAACCAAATTTCAGGGCTGGCCATGGGAAATCCTTTAGCTCCCGATCTTTTCAACATTGTTCTAAATGATTTGCTTGATTCCTTTATCCCACTCTTTCCAGTTGACATTATTCTTACTAAAAAATATGTATATATAAGAAGATGGTCAGGGTTGCGGTCAAAAGAAAAACAAAAATAGTTAACAACTATTTATTTTCCGACGTTTCGCCCCACTTTGCAGGGCTTCATCAGGGCTAAAAAGATACAAAATGATACAATGATAAGAATAAAAACAAGTAACAATGGCAAGAGTAAAAATTTCTTTATAAGATACGTAAAATACAAAGCTAAAAAAGTACAGGAGATGCACATAAAACAAAATCAATAGGGGGAAGGAAAAAGGAAGGGGAGGGGAAAAAAAATTATAGAGATAAAATAAACGTGATGAAAGAATAACAAAATTTAAAAAAAAAATAATAATAATGATATAAAATGATAATAAATGAGCAAAGAACAAGTCAGGACAACCTACCTGTTCAAAGGAATCGGTTGAACAGAAAGAAACAATGAAGCGGAAGCTTGGAGGAGTGGGGAGGAGGTAGCCAGCAAACCGTTAACGGCTTTATTTTGATTTCAAATACGTCGTTTATACAGGAAGTAGTGATAAAGATATGACGAAAAATGAAAAATGATAAGAGAAAAATACAGAATGATACAGTACATGAGCATTCCCCTTACTCTCTACATCCACCATCCACTCTCTCGATTTATAGATCCCTTCCATATGTCCCCTCTCTCACTGACAACATACAAAATTCTTAAAATCAACAATCCCTTCACTTCGTCTTGGACTCAAAATAAACTATCTTACATTTTTACTAATACAAAGGATCCTATCCCACTCCAATACAGCTCTAACGTATACCGGATTCCTTGCTGCTCCCCCAACTGTAATTCTTCATCTATAGGCGAAACTAAAAACCACCTCAGTTCACGTATCTCTCAACATAAATTATCTATAACTTC